>NW_027675615.1:65000-80000 GCF_965601325.2 Salmo salar | reverse complement strand
GGTGTGTGTGTGTGTGTTGTCGGTGTGTGTGTGTGTGTGTGTCGGTGTGTGGTGTGTGTGTGTGTGTGTGTGTGTGTGTGTTGTCGGTGTGTGTGTGTGTGTTGTCGGTGTGTGTGTGTGTGTTGTCGGTGTGTGTGTGTGTGTGTGTGTGTGTGTGTGTGTGTTGTGTGTGTGTGTGTGTTGTCGGTGTGTGTGTGTGTGTGTTGTCGGTGTGTGTGTGTGTGTGTGTTGTCGGTGTGTGTGTGTGTGTGTGTGTGTGTGTTGTCGGTGTGTGTGTGTGTGTGTGTGTGTTGTCGGTGTGTGTGTGTGTGTGTGTGTGGGTGTGTGTGTGTTGTCGGTGTGTGTGTGTGTGTGTTGTCGGTGTGTGTGTGTGTGTGTGTTGTCGGTGTGTGTGTGTGTGTTGTCGGTGTGTGTGTGTGTTGTCGGAGTGTGTGTAGTCGGTGTGTGTGTGTGTGTGTGTGTGTTGTCGGTGTGTGTGTGTGTGTGTTGTCGGTGTGTGTGTGTGTGTGTGTTGTCGGTGTGTGTGTGTGTTGTCGGTGTGTGTGTGTGTTGTCGGTGTGTGTGTGTGTGTGTGTGTGTCGGTGTGTGTGTGTGTGTGTTGTCGGTGTGTGTGTGTGTGTGTTGTGTGTGTGTTTGTTGTCGGTGTGTGTGTGTGTTGCCGGTGTGTGTGTGTGTGTTGTCGGTGTGTGTGTGTGTTGTTGGTGTTTGTGTGTGTGTGTGTGTTGTCAGTGTGTGTGTGTGTGTGTATTGTCGGTGTGTGTGTGTGTGTTGTCGGTGTGTGTGTGTGTTGTCGGTGTGTGTGTGTGTAGTCGGTGTGTGTGTGTGTGTGTTGTCGGTGTGTGTGTGTGTGTTGTCGGTGTGTGTGTGTGTGTGTGTGTTGTCGGTGTGTGTGTGTGTGTTGTCGGTGTGTGTGTGTGTGTTGTGTGTGTGTGTGTTGTCGGTGTGTGTGTGTGTTGTCGGTGTGTGTGTGTGTGTGTGTGTTGTCGGTGTGTGTGTGTGTGTGTTGTCGGTGTGTGTGTGTGTTGTGTGTGTGTTTGTTGTCGGTGTGTGTGTGTGTGTGTTGCCGGTGTGTGTGTGTGTGTTGTCGGTGTGTGTGTGTGTGTGTGTGTTGTCGGTGTGTGTGTGTGTGTGTGTTGTCTGTGTGTGTGTGTTGTCGGTGTGTGTGTTGTGTGTGTGTGTGTTGTCGGTGTGTGTGTGTGTTGTCGGTGTGTGTGTGTGTGTGTTGTCGGTGTGTGTGTGTTGTCGGTGTGTGTGTGTGTGTTGTCGGTGTGTGTGTGTGTTGTCGGTGTGTGTGTGTGTAGTCGGTGTGTGTGTGTGTGTGTGTGTGTGTTGTCGGTGTGTGTGTGTGTGTTGTCGGTGTGTGTGTGTGTGTTGTCGGCGTGTGTGTGTGTTGTCGGTGTGTGTGTTGTGTGTGTGTGTGTTGTCGGTGTGTGTGTGTGTTGTCGGTGTGTGTGTGTGTGTGTGTTGTCGGTGTGTGTGTGTTGTCGGTGTGTGTGTGTGTGTTGTCGGTGTGTGTGTGTGTGTGTGTGTGTTGTCGGTGTGTGTGTGTGTGTGTGTGTGTGTGTTGTCAGTGTGTGTGTGTGTGTGTGTGTGTTGTCGTGTGTGTGTGTGTGTGTGTGTGTTGTCGGTGTGTGTGTGTGTGTGTTGTCGGTGTGTGTGTGTGTGTTGTCGGTGTGTGTGTGTGTGTGTGTTGTCGGTGTGTGTGTGTGTGTTGCTGGTGTTTGTGTGTGTGTGTGTTGTCGGTGTGTGTGTGTGTGTGTTGTCGGTGTGTGTGTGTGTGTGTTGTCGGTGTGTGTGTGTGTGTTGTCGGTGTGTGTGTGTGTGTGTTGTCGGTGTGTGTGTGTGTGTTGTCGGTGTGTGTGTGTGTGTTGTGTGTGTGTGTGTTGTCGGTTTTTGTGTGTGTTGTCGGTGTGTGTGTGTGTGTGTGTGTTGTCGGTGTGTGTGTGTGTGTGTGTGTTGTCGGTGTGTGTGTGTGTGTGTTGTGTGTGTGTTTGTTGTCGGTGTGTGTGTGTGTGTGTTGCCGGTGTGTGTGTGTGTGTTGTCGGTGTGTGTGTGTGTGTGTTGTCGGTGTGTGTGTGTGTGTGTGTGTTGTCGGTGTGTGTGTGTGTGTTGTCGGTGTGTGTGTGTGTGTGTGTGTGTGTTGTCGGTGTGTGTGTGTGTAGTCGGTGTGTGTGTGTGTGTGTGTGTTGTCGGTGTGTGTGTGTGTGTTGTCGGTGTGTGTGTGTGTGTGTGTGTTGTCGGTGTGTGTGTGTGTGTTGTCGGTGTGTGTGTGTGTGTTGTGTGTGTGTGTGTTGTCGGTGTGTGTGTGTGTTGTCGGTGTGTGTGTGTGTGTGTGTGTTGTCGGTGTGTGTGTGTGTGTGTTGTCGGTGTGTGTGTGTGTGTGTTGTTTGTGTGTTTGTTGTCGGTGTGTTTGTGTGTGTGTTGCCGGTGTGTGTGTGTGTGTTGTCGGTGTGTGTGTGTGTGTGTTGTCGGTGTGTGTGTGTGTGTGTTGTTTGTGTGTGTGTTGTCGGTGTGTGTGTGTTTGTGTTGTCGGTGTGTGTGTGTGTGTGTGTTGTCGGTGTGTGTGTGTGTTGTCGGTGTGTGTGTTGTGTGTGTGTGTGTTGTCGGTGTGTGTGTGTGTTGTCGGTGTGTGTGTGTGTGTGTTGTCGGTGTGTGTGTGTTGTCGGTGTGTGTGTGTGTTGTCGGTGTGTGTGTGTGTGTGTGTGTGTGTTGTCGGTGTGTGTGTGTGTAGTCGGTGTGTGTGTGTGTGTGTGTGTGTGTGTGTGTGTTGTCGGTGTGTGTGTGTGTGTTGTCGGTGTGTGTGTGTGTGTTGTCGGTGTGTGTGTGTGTTGTCGGTGTGTGTGTTGTGTGTGTGTGTGTTGTCGGTGTGTGTGTGTGTTGTCGGTGTGTGTGTGTGTTGTCGGTGTGTGTGTGTTGTCGGTGTGTGTGTGTGTGTTGTCGGTGTGTGTGTGTGTGTGTGTGTGTGTGTGTGTGTTGTCGGTGTGTGTGTGTGTGTGTGTGTGTGTTGTCAGTGTGTGTGTGTGTGTGTGTTGTCGGTGTGTGTGTGTGTGTGTGTGTGTGTTGTCGGTGTGTGTGTGTGTGTGTGTGTTGTCGGTGTGTGTGTGTGTGTTGTCGGTGTGTGTGTGTGTGTGTGTTGTCGGTGTGTGTGTGTGTGTTGCTGGTGTTTGTGTGTGTGTGTGTTGTCGGTGTGTGTGTGTGTTGTCGGTGTGTGTGTGTGTGTGTTGTCGGTGTGTGTGTGTGTGTTGTCGGTGTGTGTGTGTGTGTGTTGTCGGTGTGTGTGTGTGTGTTGTCGGTGTGTGTGTGTGTGTTGTGTGTGTGTGTGTTGTCGGTGTGTGTGTGTGTTGTCGGTGTGTGTGTGTGTGTGTGTGTGTTGTCGGTGTGTGTGTGTGTGTGTTGTCGGTGTGTGTGTGTGTGTGTTGTGTGTGTGTTTGTTGTCAGTGTGTGTGTGTGTGTGTTGCCGGTGTGTGTGTGTGTGTTGTCGGTGTGTGTGTGTGTGTTGTCGGTGTGTGTGTGTGTGTGTGTGTTGTCGGTGTGTGTGTGTGTGTTGTCGGTGTGTGTGTGTGTGTGTTGTCGGTGTGTGTGTGTGTAGTCGGTGTGTGTGTGTGTGTGTGTGTGTGTTGTCGGTGTGTGTGTGTGTGTTGTCGGTGTGTGTGTGTGTGTGTGTTGTCGATGTGTGTGTGTGTTGTCGGTGTGTGTGTTGTGTGTGTGTGTGTTGTCGGTGTGTGTGTGTGTTGTCGGTGTGTGTGTGTGTGTTGTCGGTGTGTGTGTGTTGTCGGTGTGTGTGTGTGTGTTGTCGGTGTGTGTGTGTGTGTGTGTGTGTCGGTGTGTGTGTGTGTGTTGTCGGTGTGTGTGTGTGTGTGTGTTGTCGGTGTGTGTGTGTGTGTTGCTGGTGTTTGTGTGTGTGTGTGTTGTCGGTGTGTGTGTGTTGTCGGTGTGTGTGTGTGTGTTGTCGGTGTGTGTGTGTGTGTGTGTGTTGTCGGTGTGTGTGTGTGTGTTGTCGGTGTGTGTGTGTGTGTGTGTTGTCGGTGTGTGTGTGTGTGTTGCTGGTGTTTGTGTGTGTGTGTGTTGTCGGTGTGTGTGTGTGTTGTCGGTGTGTGTGTGTGTGTGTGTGTTGTCAGTGTGTGTGTGTGTGTTGTCGATGTGTGTGTGTGTTGTCGGTGTGTTTGTGTGTGTGTGTTGTCGGGGTGTGTGTGTGTGTGTGTTGTCGGTGTGTGTGTGTGTGTTGTGTGTGTGTGTGTTGTCGGTGTGTGTGTGTGTGTTGTCGGTGTGTGTGTGTGTGTGTGTGTTGTCGGTGTGTGTGTGTGTGTGTTGTCGGTGTGTGTGTGTGTGTGTGTGTGTGTGTGTGTTGTCGGTGTGTGTGTGTGTGTGTTGTCGGTGTGTGTGTGTTGTCGGTGTGTGTGTGTGTGTTGTCGGTGTGTGTGTGTGTGTGTTGTCGGTGTCTGTGTGTGTGTTGTGTGTGTGTGTGTTGTAGGTGTGTGTGTGTGTGTGTTGTCGGTGTGTGTGTGTTGTCAGTGTGTGTGTGTGTGTGTGTGTGTGTGTGTTGTCGGTGTGTGTGTGTGTGTTGTCGGTGTGTGTGTGTGTGTTGTCGGTGTGTGTGTGTGTTGTCGGTGTGTGTGTGTGTTGTCGGTGTGTGTGTGTGTGTGTTGTCGGTGTGTGTGTGTGTGTGTTGTTTGTGTGTTTGTTGTCGGTGTGTGTGTGTGTGTGTTGCCGGTGTGTGTGTGTGTGTTGTCGGTGTGTGTGTGTGTTGTCGGTGTGTGTGTGTGTGTGTTGTTTGTGTGTGTGTTGTCGGTGTGTGTGTGTGTTGTCGGTGTGTGTGTGTGTGTGTTGTCGGTGTGTGTGTGTTGTCGGTGTGTGTGTGTGTGTTGTCGGTGTGTGTGTGTGTTGTCGGTGTGTGTGTGTGTAGTCGGTGTGTGTGTGTGTGTGTGTGTGTGTTGTCGGTGTGTGTGTGTGTGTTGTCGGTGTGTGTGTGTGTGTTGTCGGTGTGTGTGTGTGTTGTCGGTGTGTTTGTTGTGTGTGTGTGTGTTGTCGGTGTGTGTGTGTGTTGTCGGTGTGTGTGTGTGTGTGTGTTGTCGGTGTGTGTGTGTTGTCGGTGTGTGTGTGTGTGTTGTCGGTGTGTGTGTGTGTGTGTGTGTGTTGTCGGTGTGTGTGTGTGTGTGTGTGTGTGTGTTGTCAGTGTGTGTGTGTGTGTGTGTGTGTTGTCGGTGTGTGTGTGTGTGTGTGTGTTGTCGGTGTGTGTGTGTGTGTGTTGTCGGTGTGTGTGTGTGTGTTGTCGGTGTGTGTGTGTGTGTGTGTTGTCGGTGTGTGTGTGTGTGTTGCTGGTGTTTGTGTGTGTGTGTGTTGTCGGTGTGTGTGTGTGTGTGTTGTCGGTGTGTGTGTGTGTGTTGTCGGTGTGTGTGTGTGTGTTGTCGGTGTGTGTGTGTGTGTGTTGTCGGTGTGTGTGTGTGTGTTGTCGGTGTGTGTGTGTGTGTTGTGTGTGTGTGTGTTGTCGGTTTTTGTGTGTGTTGTCGGTGTGTGTGTGTGTGTGTGTGTTGTCGGTGTGTGTGTGTGTGTGTGTGTTGTCGGTGTGTGTGTGTGTGTGTTGTGTGTGTGTTTGTTGTCGGTGTGTGTGTGTGTGTGTTGCCGGTGTGTGTGTGTGTGTTGTCGGTGTGTGTGTGTGTGTGTTGTCGGTGTGTGTGTGTGTGTGTGTGTTGTCGGTGTGTGTGTGTGTGTTGTCGGTGTGTGTGTGTGTGTGTGTGTGTGTTGTCGGTGTGTGTGTGTGTAGTCGGTGTGTGTGTGTGTGTGTGTGTTGTCGGTGTGTGTGTGTGTGTTGTCGGTGTGTGTGTGTGTGTGTGTTGTCGGTGTGTGTGTGTGTGTTGTCGGTGTGTGTGTGTGTGTGTGTGTGTGTGTGTGTTGTCGGTGTGTGTGTGTGTTGTCGGTGTGTGTGTGTGTGTGTGTGTTGTCGGTGTGTGTGTGTGTGTGTTGTCGGTGTGTGTGTGTGTGTGTTGTTTGTGTGTTTGTTGTCGGTGTGTTTGTGTGTGTGTTGCCGGTGTGTGTGTGTGTGTTGTCGGTGTGTGTGTGTGTGTGTTGTCGGTGTGTGTGTGTGTGTGTTGTTTGTGTGTGTGTTGTCGGTGTGTGTGTGTTTGTGTTGTCGGTGTGTGTGTGTGTGTGTGTTGTCGGTGTGTGTGTGTGTGTTGTCGGTGTGTGTGTTGTGTGTGTGTGTGTTGTCGGTGTGTGTGTGTGTTGTCGGTGTGTGTGTGTGTGTGTTGTCGGTGTGTGTGTGTTGTCGGTGTGTGTGTGTGTGTTGTCGGTGTGTGTGTGTGTGTGTGTGTTGTCGGTGTGTGTGTGTGTAGTCGGTGTGTGTGTGTGTGTGTGTGTGTGTGTGTTGTCGGTGTGTGTGTGTGTGTTGTCGGTGTGTGTGTGTGTGTTGTCGGTGTGTGTGTGTGTTGTCGGTGTGTGTGTTGTGTGTGTGTGTGTTGTCGGTGTGTGTGTGTGTTGTTGGTGTGTGTGTGTGTTGTCGGTGTGTGTGTGTTGTCGGTGTGTGTGTGTGTGTTGTCGGTGTGTGTGTGTGTGTGTGTGTGTGTGTGTGTTGTCGGTGTGTGTGTGTGTGTGTGTGTGTGTGTTGTCAGTGTGTGTGTGTGTGTGTGTTGTCGGTGTGTGTGTGTGTGTGTGTGTGTGTTGTCGGTGTGTGTGTGTGTGTGTGTGTTGTCGGTGTGTGTGTGTGTGTTGTCGGTGTGTGTGTGTGTGTGTGTTGTCGGTGTGTGTGTGTGTGTTGCTGGTGTTTGTGTGTGTGTGTGTTGTCGGTGTGTGTGTGTGTTGTCGGTGTGTGTGTGTGTGTGTTGTCGGTGTGTGTGTGTGTGTTGTCGGTGTGTGTGTGTGTGTGTTGTCGGTGTGTGTGTGTGTGTTGTCGGTGTGTGTGTGTGTGTTGTGTGTGTGTGTGTTGTCGGTGTGTGTGTGTGTTGTCGGTGTGTGTGTGTGTGTGTGTGTTGTCGGTGTGTGTGTGTGTGTGTTGTCGGTGTGTGTGTGTGTGTGTTGTGTGTGTGTTTGTTGTCAGTGTGTGTGTGTGTGTGTTGCCGGTGTGTGTGTGTGTGTTGTCGGTGTGTGTGTGTGTGTTGTCGGTGTGTGTGTGTGTGTGTGTGTGTTGTCGGTGTGTGTGTGTGTGTTGTCGGTGTGTGTGTGTGTGTGTTGTCGGTGTGTGTGTGTGTAGTCGGTGTGTGTGTGTGTGTGTGTGTGTGTTGTCGGTGTGTGTGTGTGTGTTGTCGGTGTGTGTGTGTGTGTGTGTTGTCGATGTGTGTGTGTGTTGTCGGTGTGTGTGTTGTGTGTGTGTGTGTTGTCGGTGTGTGTGTGTGTTGTCGGTGTGTGTGTGTGTGTTGTCGGTGTGTGTGTGTTGTCGGTGTGTGTGTGTGTGTTGTCGGTGTGTGTGTGTGTGTGTGTGTTGTCGGTGTGTGTGTGTGTGTTGTCGGTGTGTGTGTGTGTGTGTGTTGTCGGTGTGTGTGTGTGTGTTGCTGGTGTTTGTGTGTGTGTGTGTTGTCGGTGTGTGTGTGTTGTCGGTGTGTGTGTGTGTGTTGTCGGTGTGTGTGTGTGTGTGTGTGTTGTCGGTGTGTGTGTGTGTGTTGTCGGTGTGTGTGTGTGTGTGTGTTGTCGGTGTGTGTGTGTGTGTTGCTGGTGTTTGTGTGTGTGTGTGTTGTCGGTGTGTGTGTGTGTTGTCGGTGTGTGTGTGTGTGTGTGTGTTGTCGGTGTGTGTGTGTGTGTTGTCGATGTGTGTGTGTGTTGTCGGTGTGTTTGTGTGTGTGTGTTGTCGGGGTGTGTGTGTGTGTGTGTTGTCGGTGTGTGTGTGTGTGTTGTGTGTGTGTGTGTTGTCGGTGTGTGTGTGTGTGTTGTCGGTGTGTGTGTGTGTGTGTGTGTTGTCGGTGTGTGTGGTGTGTGTGTGGTGTGTGTGGTGTGTGTGTGTGTGTGTGTTGTCGGTGTGTGTGTGTGTGTGTTGTCGGTGTGTGTGTGTTGTCGGTGTGTGTGTGTGTGTTGTCGGTGTGTGTGTGTGTGTGTTGTCGGTGTCTGTGTGTGTGTTGTGTGTGTGTGTGTTGTAGGTGTGTGTGTGTGTGTGTTGTCGGTGTGTGTGTGTTGTCAGTGTGTGTGTGTGTGTGTGTGTGTGTGTGTGTGTCGGTGTGTGTGTGTGTGTTGTCGGTGTGTGTGTGTGTGTGTTGTCGGTGTGTGTGTGTGTTGTCGGTGTGTGTGTGTGTTGTCGGTGTGTGTGTGTGTGTGTTGTCGGTGTGTGTGTGTGTGTGTTGTGTGTGTGTTTGTTGTCGGTGTGTGTGTGTGTGTGTTGCCGGTGTGTGTGTGTGTGTTGTCGGTGTGTGTGTGTGTGTGTTGTCGGTGTGTGTGTGTGTGTGTTGTGTGTGTGTGTGTTGTCGGTGTGTGTGTGTTTGTGTTGTCGGTGTGTGTGTGTGTGTGTGTTGTCGGTGTGTGTGTGTGTTGTCGGTGTGTGTGTTGTGTGTGTGTGTGTTGTCGGTGTGTGTGTGTGTGTTGTCGGTGTGTGTGTGTGTGTGTGTGTTGTCGGTGTGTGTGTGTGTAGTCGGTGTGTGTGTGTGTGTGTGTGTGTGTGTGTTGTCGGTGTGTGTGTGTGTGTTGTCGGTGTGTGTGTGTGTGTTGTCGGTGTGTGTGTGTGTTGTCGGTGTGTGTGTTGTGTGTGTGTGTGTTGTCGGTGTGTGTGTGTGTTGTCGGTGTGTGTGTGTGTTGTCGGTGTGTGTGTGTGTGTTGTCGTGTGTGTGTGTGTTGTCGGTGTGTGTGTTGTGTGTGTGTGTGTTGTCGGTGTGTGTGTGTGTGTGTGTGTTGTCGGTGTGTGTGTGTGTAGTCGGTGTGTGTGTGTGTGTGTGTGTGTGTGTGTTGTCGGTGTGTGTGTGTGTGTTGTCGGTGTGTGTGTGTGTGTTGTCGGTGTGTGTGTGTGTTGTCGGTGTGTGTGTTGTGTGTGTGTGTGTTGTCGGTGTGTGTGTGTGTTGTCGGTGTGTGTGTGTGTTGTCGGTGTGTGTGTGTTGTCGGTGTGTGTGTGTGTGTTGTCGGTGTGTGTGTGTGTGTGTGTGTGTGTGTGTGTTGTCGGTGTGTGTGTGTGTGTGTGTGTGTGTGTTGTCAGTGTGTGTGTGTGTGTGTGTTGTCGGTGTGTGTGTGTGTGTGTGTGTTGTCGGTGTGTGTGTGTGTGTGTGTGTTGTCGGTGTGTGTGTGTGTGTTGTCGGTGTGTGTGTGTGTGTGTGTTGTCGGTGTGTGTGTGTGTGTTGCTGGTGTTTGTGTGTGTGTGTGTTGTCGGTGTGTGTGTGTGTTGTCGGTGTGTGTGTGTGTGTGTTGTCGGTGTGTGTGTGTGTGTTGTCGGTGTGTGTGTGTGTGTGTGTTGTCGGTGTGTGTGTGTGTGTTGTCGGTGTGTGTGTGTGTGTGTTGTGTGTGTGTGTGTTGTCGGTGTGTGTGTGTGTTGTCGGTGTGTGTGTGTGTGTGTGTGTTGTCGGTGTGTGTGTGTGTGTGTTGTCGGTGTGTGTGTGTGTGTGTTGTGTGTGTGTTTGTTGTCAGTGTGTGTGTGTGTGTGTTGCCGGTGTGTGTGTGTGTGTGTTGTCGGTGTGTGTGTGTGTGTGTTGTCGGTGTGTGTGTGTGTGTGTGTGTTGTCGGTGTGTGTGTGTGTGTTGTCGGTGTGTGTGTGTGTGTGTGTCGGTGTGTGTGTGTAGTCGGTGTGTGTGTGTGTGTGTGTGTGTGTTGTCGGTGTGTGTGTGTGTGTTGTCGGTGTGTGTGTGTGTGTGTGTTGTCGATGTGTGTGTGTGTTGTCGGTGTGTGTGTTGTGTGTGTGTGTGTTGTCGGTGTGTGTGTGTGTTGTCGGTGTGTGTGTGTGTGTTGTCGGTGTGTGTGTGTTGTCGGTGTGTGTGTGTGTGTTGTCGGTGTGTGTGTGTGTGTGTGTGTTGTCGGTGTGTGTGTGTGTGTTGTCGGTGTGTGTGTGTGTGTGTGTTGTCGGTGTGTGTGTGTGTGTTGCTGGTGTTTGTGTGTGTGTGTGTTGTCGGTGTGTGTGTGTTGTCGGTGTGTGTGTGTGTGTTGTCGGTGTGTGTGTGTGTGTGTGTGTTGTCGGTGTGTGTGTGTGTGTTGTCGGTGTGTGTGTGTGTGTGTGTTGTCGGTGTGTGTGTGTGTGTTGCTGGTGTTTGTGTGTGTGTGTGTTGTCGGTGTGTGTGTGTGTTGTCGGTGTGTGTGTGTGTGTGTGTGTGTGTGTGTGTCGGTGTGTGTGTGTGTGTTGTCGATGTGTGTGTGTGTTGTCGGTGTGTTTGTGTGTGTGTGTTGTCGGGGTGTGTGTGTGTGTGTGTTGTCGGTGTGTGTGTGTGTGTTGTGTGTGTGTGTGTTGTCGGTGTGTGTGTGTGTGTTGTCGGTGTGTGTGTGTGTGTGTGTGTTGTCGGTGTGTGTGTGTGTGTGTTGTCGGTGTGTGTGTGTGTGTTGTGTGTGTGTGTGTGTGTGTTGTCGGTGTCTGTGTGTGTGTTGTGTGTGTGTGTGTTGTAGGTGTGTGTGTGTGTGTGTTGTCGGTGTGTGTGTGTTGTCAGTGTGTGTGTGTGTGTGTGTGTGTGTGTGTGTGTGTTGTCGGTGTGTGTGTGTGTTATGTCGGTGTGTGTGTGTGTGTGTGTTGTCGGTGTGTGTGTGTGTTGTCGGTGTGTGTGTGTGTTGTCGGTGTGTGTGTGTGTGTGTGTTGTCGGTGTGTGTGTGTTGTCGGTGTGTGTGTGTGCGTTGTCGGTGTGTGTGTGTGTGTGTGTGTGTGTGTGTGTGTTGTCGGTGTGTGTGTGTATGTGTTGTCGGTGTGTGTGTGTGTTTTGTTGTGTGTGTGTGTGTTGTCGGTGTGTGTGTGTGTGTGTGTGTTGTCGGTGTGTGTGTGTGTGTGTGTTGTCGGTGTGTGTGTGTGTTGTTGGTGTGTTTGTGTGTGTGTGTGTGTGTTGTCGGTGTGTGTGTGTTATCGGTGTGTGTGTGTGTGTGTGTTGTCGGTGTGTGTGTGTGTGTGTGTGTGTGTTGTCGGTGTGTGTGTGTGTTGTCGGTGTGTGTGTGTGTGTTGTCGGTGTGTGTGTGTTGTCGGTGTGTGTGTGTGTGTGTTGTCGGTGTGTGTGTGTGTGTTGTCGGTGTGTGTGTGTTGTGGGTGTGTGTGTGTTTTTGTTGTCGTTGTGTGTGTGTGTGTGTGTGTTGTCGGTGTGTGTGTGTGTGTTGTCGGTGTGAGTGTGTGTGTGTGTTGTCGGTGTGTGTGTGTGTGTTGTCGGTGTGTGTGTGTTGTCGGTGTGTGTGTGTGTGTGTTGTCGGTGTGTGTGTGTGTGTTGTCAGTGTGTGTGTGTGTGTTGTCGGTGTGTGTGTGTGTGTTGTCGGTGTGTGTGTGTGTGTGTTGTGTGTGTGTGTGTTGTCGGTGTGTTTGTGTGTGTGTTGTCGGTGTGTGTGTGTGTGTGTGTGTGTGTGTTGTCGGTGTGTGTGTGTTGTCGGTGTGTGTGTGTGTTGTCGGTGTGTGTGTGTGTGTGTGTAGTCGGTGTGTGTGTGTGTGTGTTGTGTGTGTGTGTGTTGTCGGTGTGTGTGTGTGTGTTGTCGGTGTGTGTGTGTGTGTGTTGTCGGTGTGTGTGTGTGTTGTGTGTGTGTGTGTGTTGTCGGTGTGTGTGTGTGTGTGTTGTCGGTTTGTGTGTGTGTGTGTTGTCAGTGTGTGTGTGTGTGTGTGTGTGTGTTGTCGGTGTGTGTGTGTGTGTGTGTGTTGTCGGTGTGTGTGTGTGTGTGTGTGTGTGTGTGTTGTCGGTGTGTGTGTGTGTTGTCGGTGTGTGTGTGTGTGTGTGTTGTCGGTGTGTGTGTGTGTGTGTGCTGTCGGTGTGTGTGTGTGTGTTGTCGGTGTGTGTGTGTGTGTGTTGTCGGTGTGTGTGTGTGTAGTCGGTGTGTGTGTGTGTGTGTGTGTGTGTGTGTGTGTGTGTGTTGTCGGTGTGTGTGTGTGTGTTGTCGGTGTGTGTGTGTGTGTGTGTTGTCGGTGTGTGTGTGTGTTGTCGGTGTGTGTGTGTTGTCGGTGTGTGTGTGTGTGTTGTCGGTGTGTGTGTGTGTGTGTTGTCGGTGTGTGTGTGTGTGTGTTGTGTGTGTGTTTGTTGTCGGTGTGTGTGTGTGTGTGTTGCCGGTGTGTGTGTGTGTGTTGTCGGTGTGTGTGTGTGTGTGTTGTCGGTGTGTGTGTGTGTGTTGTCGGTGTGTGTGTGTGTTGTCGGTGTGTGTGTGTGTGTGTTGTCGGTGTGTGTGTGTTGTCGGTGTGTGTGTGTGTGTTGTCGGTGTGTGTGTGTGTGTGTGTGTTGTCGGTGTGTGTGTGTGTAGTCGGTGTGTGTGTGTGTGTGTGTGTGTGTGTGTTGTCGGTGTGTGTGTGTGTGTTGTCGGTGTGTGTGTGTGTGTTGTCGGTGTGTGTGTGTGTTGTCGGTGTGTGTGTTGTGTGTGTGTGTGTTGTCGGTGTGTGTGTGTGTTGTCGGTGTGTGTGTGTGTTGTCGGTGTGTGTGTGTTGTCGGTGTGTGTGTGTGTGTTGTCGGTGTGTGTGTGTGTGTGTGTGTGTGTGTGTGTGTTGTCGGTGTGTGTGTGTGTGTGTGTGTGTTGTCAGTGTGTGTGTGTGTGTGTGTTGTCGGTGTGTGTGTGTGTGTGTGTGTGTGTTGTCGGTGTGTGTGTGTGTGTGTGTGTTGTCGGTGTGTGTGTGTGTGTTGTCGGTGTGTGTGTGTGTGTGTTGTCGGTGTGTGTGTGTGTGTTGCTGGTGTTTGTGTGTGTGTGTGTTGTCGGTGTGTGTGTGTGTTGTCGGTGTGTGTGTGTGTGTGTTGTCGGTGTGTGTGTGTGTGTTGTCGGTGTGTGTGTGTGTGTGTTGTCGGTGTGTGTGTGTGTGTTGTCGGTGTGTGTGTGTGTGTTGTGTGTGTGTGTGTTGTCGGTGTGTGTGTGTGTTGTCGGTGTGTGTGTGTGTGTGTGTGTTGTCGGTGTGTGTGTGTGTGTGTTGTCGGTGTGTGTGTGTGTGTGTTGTGTGTGTGTGTTGTTGTCGTGTGTGTGTGTGTGTGTTGTCGGTGTGTGTGTGTGTGTTGTCGGTGTGTGTGTGTGTGTTGTCGGTGTGTGTGTGTGTGTGTGTGTTGTCGGTGTGTGTGTGTGTGTTGTCGGTGTGTGTGTGTGTGTGTTGTCGGTGTGTGTGTGTGTAGTCGGTGTGTGTGTGTGTGTGTGTGTGTGTGTTGTCGGTGTGTGTGTGTGTGTTGTCGGTGTGTGTGTGTGTGTGTGTTGTCGGTGTGTGTGTGTGTTGTCGGTGTGTGTGTTGTGTGTGTGTGTGTTGTCGGTGTGTGTGTGTGTTGTCGGTGTGTGTGTGTGTGTTGTCGGTGTGTGTGTGTTGTCGGTGTGTGTGTGTGTGTTGTCGGTGTGTGTGTGTGTGTGTGTGTTGTCGGTGTGTGTGTGTGTGTTGTCGGTGTGTGTGTGTGTGTGTGTTGTCGGTGTGTGTGTGTGTGTTGTGGTGTTTGTGTGTGTGTGTGTTGTCGGTGTGTGTGTGTTGTCGGTGGTGTGTGTGTGTTGTCGGTGTGTGTGTGTGTGTGTGTGTTGTCGGTGTGTGTGTGTGTGTTGTCGGTGTGTGTGTGTGTGTGTGTTGTCGGTGTGTGTGTGTGTGTTGTGGTGTTGTGTGTGTGTGTGTGTTGTCGGTGTGTGTGTGTGTGTGTCGGTGTGTGTGTGTGTGTGTGTGTTGTCGGTGTGTGTGTGTGTGTTGTCGGTGTGTGTGTGTGTTGTCGGTGTGTTTGTGTGTGTGTGTTGTCGGGTGTGTGTGTGTGTGTGTTGTCGGTGTGTGTGTGTGTGTTGTGTGTGTGTGTGTTGTCGGTGTGTGTGTGTGTGTTGTCGGTGTGTGTGTGTGTGTGTGTGTGTGTTGTCGGTGTGTGTGTGTGTGTGTTGTCGGTGTGTGTGTGTGTGTGTGTGTGTGTGTGTGTGTGTTGTCGGTGTGTGTGTGTGTGTGTTGTCGGTGTGTGTGTGTGTGTTGTCGGTGTGTGTGTGTGTGTTGTCGGTGTGTGTGTGTGTGTGTTGTCGGTGTGTGTGTGTGTGTGGTGTGTGTGTGTGTTGTCGGTGTGTGTGTGTGTGTGTTGTCGGTGTGTGTGTGTGTGTGTGTGTGTGTGTGGTGTGTGTGTGTGTGTTGTCGGTGTGTGTGTGTGTGTTGTCGGTGTGTGTGTGTGTGTTGTCGGTGTGTGTGTGTGTTGTCGGTGTGTGTGTGGTGTTGTCGGTGTGTGTGTGTGTGTGTTGTCGGTGTGTGTGTGTGTGTGTTGTGTGTGTGTTTGTTGTCGGTGTGTGTGTGTGTGTGTTGCCGGTGTGTGTGTGTGTGTTGTCGGTGTGTGTGTGTGTGTGTTGTCGGTGTGTGTGTGTGTGTGTTGTTGTGTGTGTGTGTTGTCGGTGTGTGTGTGTTTGTGTTGTCGGTGTGTGTGTGTGTGTGTGTTGTCGGTGTGTGTGTGTGTGTTGTGGTGTGTGTGTGTGTGTGTGTTGTCGGTGTGTGTGTGTGTTGTCGGTGTGTGTGTGTGTGTGTTGTCGGTGTGTGTGTGTGTTGTCGGTGTGTGTGTGTGTGTTGTCGGTGTGTGTGTGTGTGTGTGTGTGTCGGTGTGTGTGTGTGTGTGTGTGTGTGTGTGTGTGTGTGTTGTCGGTGTGTGTGTGTGTGTTGTCGGTGTGTGTGTGTGTGTGTGTTGTCGGTGTGTGTGTGTGTGTTGCTGGTGTGTTGTGTGTGTGTGTGTTGTCGGTGTGTGTGTGTTGTCGGTGTGTGTGTGTGTGTGTCGGTGTGTGTGTGTGTGTTGTCGGTGTGTGTGTGTGTGTTGTCGGTGTGTGTGTGTGTGTGTGTTGTCGGTGTGTGTGTGTGTGTTGCGGTGTTGTGTGTGTGTGTGTTGTCGGTGTGTGTGTGTGTTGTCGGTGTGTGTGTGTGTGTGTGTGTGTGTGTGTTGTCGGTGTGTGTGTGTGTGTTGTCGGTGTGTGTGTGTGTTGTCGGTGTGTGTGTGTGTTGTCGGTGTGTGTGTGTGTGTGTGTGTTGTCGGTGTGTGTGTGTGTGTC
>NW_027675615.1:42500-52500 GCF_965601325.2 Salmo salar | reverse complement strand
TGTGTTGTCGGTGTGTGTGTGTGTGTGTTGTCGGTGTGTGTGTGTGTGTTGTCGGTGTGTGTGTGTGTGTGTTGTCGGTGTGTGTGTGTGTGTCGGTGTGTGTGTGTGTGTGTGTTGTCGGTGTGTGTGTGTGTGTTGTCGGTGTGTGTGTGTGTGTGTGTTGTCGTGTGTGTGTGTGTTGTCGGTGTGTGTGTGTGTGTGTGTGTGTTGTCGGTGTGTGTGTGTGTGTGTGTGTTGTCGGTGTGTGTGTGTGTGTGTGTGTTGTCGGTGTGTGTGTGTGTGTTGTCGGTGTGTGTGTGTGTGTGTGTTGTCGATGTGTGTGTGTTGCTGGTGTTTGTGTGTGTGTGTGTTGTCGGTGTGTGTGTGTGTGTTGTCGGTGTGTGTGTGTGTGTGTTGTGTGTGTGTTTGTTGTCGGTGTGTGTGTGTGTGTGTTGCCGGTGTGTGTGTGTGTGTTGTCGGTGTGTGTGTGTGTGTGTTGTCGGTGTGTGTGTGTGTGTGTTGTCGGTGTGTGTGTGTGTGTGTGTGTTGTCGGTGTGTGTGTGTGTGTTTTCGGTGTGTGTGTGTGTGTGTTGTCGGTGTGTGTGTGTGTAGTCGGTGTGTGTGTGTGTGTGTGTGTGTGTTGTCGGTGTGTGTGTGTGTGTTGTCGGTGTGTGTGTGTGTGTGTGTGTTGTCGGTGTGTGTGTGTGTGTTGTCGGTGTGTGTGTGTGTGTTGTGTGTGTGTGTGTGTTGTCGGTGTGTGTGTGTGTTGTCGGTGTGTGTGTGTGTGTGTGTGTTGTCGGTGTGTGTGTGTGTGTGTTGTCGGTGTGTGTGTGTGTGTGTTGTGTGTGTGTTTGTTGTCGGTGTGTGTGTGTGTGTGTTGCCGGTGTGTGTGTGTGTGTTGTCGGTGTGTGTGTGTGTGTGTTGTCGGTGTGTGTGTGTGTGTGTGTTGTCGGTGTGTGTGTGTGTTGTCGGTGTGTGTGTTGTGTGTGTGTGTGTTGTCGGTGTGTGTGTGTGTTGTCGGTGTGTGTGTGTGTGTGTTGTCGGTGTGTGTGTGTTGTCGGTGTGTGTGTGTGTGTTGTCGGTGTGTGTGTGTGTGTGTTGTCGGTGTGTGTGTGTGTAGTCGGTGTGTGTGTGTGTGTGTGTGTGTGTGTTGTCGGTGTGTGTGTGTGTGTTTTCGGTGTGTGTGTGTGTGTGTGTTGTCGGTGTGTGTGTGTGTTGTCGGTGTGTGTGTTGTGTGTGTGTGTGTTGTCGGTGTGTGTGTGTGTTGTCGGTGTGTGTGTGTGTGTGTGTTGTCGGTGTGTGTGTGTTGTCGGTGTGTGTGTGTGTGTTGTCGGTGTGTGTGTGTGTGTGTGTGTGTGTGTTGTCGCTGTGTGTGTGTGTGTGTGTGTGTTGTCAGTGTGTGTGTGTGTGTGTGTGTTGTCGGTGTGTGTGTGTGTGTGTGTGTTGTCGGTGTGTGTGTGTGTGTGTGTGTTGTCGGTGTGTGTGTGTGTGTTGCTGGTGTTTGTGTGTGTGTGTGTTGTCGGTGTGTGTGTGTGTGTTGTCGGTGTGTGTGTGTGTGTGTTGTCGGTGTGTGTGTGTGTGTGTGTTTTCGATGTGTGTGTGTGTTGTCGGTGTGTGTGTTGTGTGTGTGTGTGTTGTCGGTGTGTGTGTGTGTTGTCGGTGTGTGTGTGTGTGTTGTCGGTGTGTGTGTGTTGTCGGTGTGTGTGTGTGTGTTGTCGGTGTGTGTGTGTGTGTGTGTGTTGTCGGTGTGTGTGTGTGTGTTGTCGGTGTGTGTGTGTGTGTGTGTTGTCGGTGTGTGTGTGTTGCTGGTGTTTGTGTGTGTGTGTGTTGTCGGTGTGTGTGTGTGTGTTGTCGGTGTGTGTGTGTGTGTGTGTGTGTGTGTGTGTGTGTTGTCGGTGTGTGTGTGTGTGTTGTCGATGTGTGTGTGTGTGTGTGTTGTCGGTGTGTTTTTGTGTGTGTGTTGTCGGTGTGTGTGTGTGTGTGTTGTCGGTGTGTGTGTGTGTGTTGTGTGTGTGTGTGTTGTCGGTGTGTGTGTGTGTGTTGTCGGTGTGTGTGTGTGTGTGTGTTGTCGCTGTGTGTGTGTGTGTGTTGTCGGTGTGTGTGTGTGTGTTGTGTGTGTGTGTGTTGTCGGTGTGTGTGTGTGTGTGTTGTCGGTGTGTGTGTGTTGTCGGTGTGTGTGTGTGTGTTGTCGGTGTGTGTGTGTGTGTGTTGTCGGTGTGTGTGTGTTTGTTGTGTGTGTGTGTGTTGTAGGTGTGTGTGTGTGTGTGTTGTCGGTGTGTGTGTGTTGTCAGTGTGTGTGTGTGTGTGTGTGTGTGTGTGTTGTGGGTGTGTGTACGTGTGTTGTCGGTGTGTGTGTGTGTGTGTTGCCGGTGTGTGTGTGTCTGTGTTGTCGGTGTGTGTGTGTGTTGTCGGTGTGTGTGTGTGTGTGTTGTCGGTGTGTGTGTGTGTGTGTGTTGTCGGTGTGTGTGTGTGTGTTGTCGGTGTGTGTGTGTGTGTGTGTTGTCGGTGTGTGTGTGTGTGTGTTGTCGGTGTGTGTGTGTGTGTAGTCGGTGTGTGTGTGTGTGTGTGTGTGTGTGTGTTGTCGGTGTGTGTGTGTGTGTTTTCGGTGTGTGTGTGTGTGTTGTCGGTGTGTGTGTGTGTTGTCGGTGTGTGTGTTGTGTGTGTGTGTGTTGTCGGTGTGTGTGTGTGTTGTCGGTGTGTGTGTGTGTGTTGTCGGTGTGTGTGTGTTGTCGGTGTGTGTGTGTGTGTTGTCGGTGTGTGTGTGTGTGTGTGTGTGTGTGTTGTCGGTGTGTGTGTGTGTGTGTGTGTTGTCAGTGTGTGTGTGTGTGTGTGTGTTGTCGGTGTGTGTGTGTGTGTGTGTGTTGTCGGTGTGTGTGTGTGTGTGTGTGTTGTCGGTGTGTGTGTGTGTGTTGTCGGTGTGTGTGTGTGTGTGTGTTGTCGGTGTGTGTGTGTGTGTTGCTGGTGTTTGTGTGTGTGTGTGTTGTCGGTGTGTGTGTGTGTGTTGTCGGTGTGTGTGTGTGTGTGTTGTCGGTGTGTGTGTGTGTGTTGTCGGTGTGTGTGTGTGTGTGTGTGTTGTCGGTGTGTGTGTGTGTGTTGTCGGTGTGTGTGTGTGTGTTGTGTGTGTGTGTGTTGTCGGTGTGTGTGTGTGTTGTCGGTGTGTGTGTGTGTGTGTGTTGTCGGTGTGTGTGTGTGTGTGTTGTCGCTGTGTGTGTGTGTGTGTTGTGTGTGTGTTTGTTGTCGGTGTGTGTGTGTGTGTGTTGCCGGTGTGTGTGTGTGTGTTGTCGGTGTGTGTGTGTGTGTGTTGTCGGTGTGTGTGTGTGTGTGTGTGTTGTCGGTGTGTGTGTGTGTTGTCGGTGTGTGTGTGTGTGTGTTGTCGGTGTGTGTGTGTGTAGTCGGTGTGTGTGTGTGTGTGTTGTCGGTGTGTGTGTGTGTGTTGTCGGTGTGTGTGTGTGTGTGTGTTGTCGATGTGTGTGTGTGTTGTCGGTGTGTGTGTTGTGTGTGTGTGTGTTGTCGGTGTGTGTGTGTGTTGTCGGTGTGTGTGTGTGTGTTGTCGGTGTGTGTGTGTTGTCGGTGTGTGTGTGTGTGTTGTCGGTGTGTGTGTGTGTGTGTGTGTTGTCGGTGTGTGTGTGTGTGTTGTCGGTGTGTGTGTGTGTGTGTGTTGTCGGTGTGTGTGTGTTGCTGGTGTTTGTGTGTGTGTGTGTTGTCGGTGTGTGTGTGTGTGTTGTCGGTGTGTGTGTGTGTGTGTGTGTGTGTGTGTGTTGTCGGTGTGTGTGTGTGTGTTGTCGATGTGTGTGTGTGTGTGTGTTGTCGGTGTGTTTGTGTGTGTGTGTTGTCGGTGTGTGTGTGTGTGTGTTGTCGGTGTGTGTGTGTGTGTTGTGTGTGTGTGTGTTGTCGGTGTGTGTGTGTGTGTGTTGTCGGTGTGTGTGTGTGTGTGTGTGTTGTCGGTGTGTGTGTGTGTGTGTTGTCGGTGTGTGTGTGTGTGTTGTGTGTGTGTGTGTTGTCGGTGTGTGTGTGTGTGTGTTGTCGGTGTGTGTGTGTTGTCGGTGTGTGTGTGTGTGTTGTCGGTGTGTGTGTGTGTGTGTTGTCGGTGTGTGTGTGTGTGTTGTGTGTGTGTGTGTTGTAGGTGTGTGTGTGTGTGTGTTGTCGGTGTGTGTGTGTTGTCAGTGTGTGTGTGTGTGTGTGTGTGTGTGTTGTCGGTGTGTGTGTGTGTGTTGTCGGTGTGTGTGTGTGTGTGTTGCCGGTGTGTGTGTGTCTGTGTTGTCGGTGTGTGTGTGTGTTGTCGGTGTGTGTGTGTGTGTGTTGTCGGTGTGTGTGTGTGTGTGTGTTGTCGGTGTGTGTGTGTGTGTTGTCGGTGTGTGTGTGTGTGTGTGTTGTCGGTGTGTGTGTGTGTGTGTTGTCGGTGTGTGTGTGTGTGTAGTCGGTGTGTGTGTGTGTGTGTGTGTGTTGTCGGTGTGTGTGTGTGTGTTGTCGGTGTGTGTGTGTGTGTGTTGCCGGTGTGTGTGTGTGTGTTGTCGGTGTGTGTGTGTGTGTGTTGTCGGTGTGTGTGTGTGTGTGTTGTCGGTGTGTGTGTGTGTGTGTGTGTTGTCGGTGTGTGTGTGTGTGTTTTCGGTGTGTGTGTGTGTGTGTTGTCGGTGTGTGTGTGTGTAGTCGGTGTGTGTGTGTGTGTGTGTGTGTGTGTGTTGTCGGTGTGTGTGTGTGTGTTGTCGGTGTGTGTGTGTGTGTGTGTGTTGTCGGTGTGTGTGTGTTGTCGGTGTGTGTGTGTGTGTTGTGTGTGTGTGTTGTCGGTGTGTGTGTGTGTTGTCGGTGTGTGTGTGTGTGTGTGTGTTGTCGGTGTGTGTGTGTGTGTGTTGTCGGTGTGTGTGTGTGTGTGTTGTGTGTGTGTTTGTTGTCGGTGTGTGTGTGTGTGTGTTGCCGGTGTGTGTGTGTGTGTTGTCGGTGTGTGTGTGTGTGTGTTGTCGGTGTGTGTGTGTGTGTGTGTTGTCGGTGTGTATGTGTGTTGTCGGTGTGTGTGTTGTGTGTGTGTGTGTTGTCGGTGTGTGTGTGTGTTGTCGGTGTGTGTGTGTGTGTGTGTTGTCGGTGTGTGTGTGTTGTCGGTGTGTGTGTGTGTGTTGTCGGTGTGTGTGTGTGTGTGTTGTCGGTGTGTGTGTGTGTAGTCGGTGTGTGTGTGTGTGTGTGTGTGTGTGTTGTCGGTGTGTGTGTGTGTGTTTTCGGTGTGTGTGTGTGTGTTGTCGGTGTGTGTGTGTGTTGTCGGTGTGTGTGTTGTGTGTGTGTGTGTTGTCGGTGTGTGTGTGTGTTGTCGGTGTGTGTGTGTGTGTGTTGTCGGTGTGTGTGTGTTGTCGGTGTGTGTGTGTGTGTTGTCGGTGTGTGTGTGTGTGTGTGTGTGTGTGTGTGTTGTCGCTGTGTGTGTGTGTGTGTGTGTGTTGTCAGTGTGTGTGTGTGTGTGTGTTGTCGGTGTGTGTGTGTGTGTGTGTGTTGTCGGTGTGTGTGTGTGTGTGTGTGTTGTCGGTGTGTGTGTGTGTGTTGTCGGTGTGTGTGTGTGTGTGTGTTGTCGGTGTGTGTGTGTGTGTTGCTGGTGTTTGTGTGTGTGTGTGTTGTCGGTGTGTGTGTGTGTGTTGTCGGTGTGTGTGTGTGTGTGTTGTCGGTGTGTGTGTGTGTGTTGTCGGTGTGTGTGTGTGTGTGTGTGTTGTCGGTGTGTGTGTGTGTGTTGTCGGTGTGTGTGTGTGTGTTGTGTGTGTGTGTGTTGTCGGTGTGTGTGTGTGTTGTCGGTGTGTGTGTTGTCGGTGTGTGTGTGTGTGTTGTCGGTGTGTGTGTGTGTGTGTTGTCGGTATGTGTGTGTGTTTTGTGTGTGTTTGTTGTCGGTGTGTGTGTGTGTGTGTTGCAGGTGTGTGTGTGTGTGTTGTCGGTGTGTGTGTGTGTGTGTTGTCGGTGTGTGTGTGTGTGTTGTCGGTGTGTGTGTGTGTTGTCGGTGTGTGTGTGTGTGTGTTGTCGGTGTGTGTGTGTGTAGTCGGTGTGTGTGTGTGTGTGTGTTGTCGGTGTGTGTGTGTGTGTTGTCGGTGTGTGTGTGTGTGTGTGTTGTCGATGTGTGTGTGTGTTGTCGGTGTGTGTGTTGTGTGTGTGTGTGTTGTCGGTGTGTGTGTGTGTGTTGTCGGTGTGTGTGTGTGTGTTGTCGGTGTGTGTGTGTTGTCGGTGTGTGTGTGTGTGTTGTCGGTGTGTGTGTGTGTGTGTGTGTTGTCGGTGTGTGTGTGTGTGTTGTCGGTGTGTGTGTGTGTGTGTGTTGTCGATGTGTGTGTGTTGCTGGTGTTTGTGTGTGTGTGTGTTGTCGGTGTGTGTGTGTGTGTTGTCGGTGTGTGTGTGTGTGTGTTGTGTGTGTGTTTGTTGTCGGTGTGTGTGTGTGTGTGTTGCCGGTGTGTGTGTGTGTGTTGTCGGTGTGTGTGTGTGTGTGTTGTCGGTGTGTGTGTGTGTGTGTTGTCGGTGTGTGTGTGTGTGTGTGTGTTGTCGGTGTGTGTGTGTGTGTTTTCGGTGTGTGTGTGTGTGTGTTGTCGGTGTGTGTGTGTGTAGTCGGTGTGTGTGTGTGTGTGTGTGTGTGTTGTCGGTGTGTGTGTGTGTGTTGTCGGTGTGTGTGTGTGTGTGTGTGTTGTCGGTGTGTGTGTGTGTGTTGTCGGTGTGTGTGTGTGTGTTGTGTGTGTGTGTGTGTTGTCGGTGTGTGTGTGTGTTGTCGGTGTGTGTGTGTGTGTGTGTGTTGTCGGTGTGTGTGTGTGTGTGTTGTCAGTGTGTGTGTGTGTGTGTTGTGTGTGTGTTTGTTGTCGGTGTGTGTGTGTGTGTGTGTTGCCGGTGTGTGTGTGTGTGTTGTCGGTGTGTGTGTGTGTGTGTTGTCGGTGTGTGTGTGTGTGTGTGTTGTCGGTGTGTGTGTGTGTTGTCGGTGTGTGTGTTGTGTGTGTGTGTGTTGTCGGTGTGTGTGTGTGTTGTCGGTGTGTGTGTGTGTGTGTTGTCGGTGTGTGTGTGTTGTCGGTGTGTGTGTGTGTGTTGTCGGTGTGTGTGTGTGTGTGTTGTCTGTGTGTGTGTGTGTAGTCGGTGTGTGTGTGTGTGTGTGTGTGTGTGTGTTGTCGGTGTGTGTGTGTGTGTTTTCGGTGTGTGTGTGTGTGTGTGTTGTCGGTGTGTGTGTGTGTTGTCGGTGTGTGTGTTGTGTGTGTGTGTGTTGTCGGTGTGTGTGTGTGTTGTCGGTGTGTGTGTGTGTGTGTGTTGTCGGTGTGTGTGTGTTGTCGGTGTGTGTGTGTGTGTTGTCGGTGTGTGTGTGTGTGTGTGTGTGTGTTGTCGCTGTGTGTGTGTGTGTGTGTGTGTTGTCAGTGTGTGTGTGTGTGTGTGTGTTGTCGGTGTGTGTGTGTGTGTGTGTGTTGTCGGTGTGTGTGTGTGTGTGTGTGTTGTCGGTGTGTGTGTGTGTTGTCGGTGTGTGTGTGTGTGTGTGTTGTCGGTGTGTGTGTGTGTGTTGCTGGTGTTTGTGTGTGTGTGTGTTGTCGGTGTGTGTGTGTGTGTTGTCGGTGTGTGTGTGTGTGTGTGTTGTCGATGTGTGTGTGTGTTGTCGGTGTGTGTGTTGTGTGTGTGTGTGTTGTCGGTGTGTGTGTGTGTTGTCGGTGTGTGTGTGTGTGTTGTCGGTGTGTGTGTGTTGTCGGTGTGTGTGTGTGTGTTGTCGGTGTGTGTGTGTGTGTGTGTGTTGTCGGTGTGTGTGTGTGTGTTGTCGGTGTGTGTGTGTGTGTTGCTGGTGTTTGTGGTGTGTGTGTGTTGTCGGTGTGTGTGTGTGTGTTGTCGGTGTGTGTGTGTGTGTGTGTGTGTGTGTGTGTGTGTTGTCGGTGTGTGTGTGTGTGTTGTCGATGTGTGTGTGTGTGTGTGTTGTCGGTGTGTTTTGTGTGTGTGTTGTCGGTGTGTGTGTGTGTGTGTTGTCGGTGTGTGTGTGTGTTGTGTGTGTGTGTGTTGTCGGTGTGTGTGTGTGTGTGTGTCGGTGTGTGTGTGTGTGTGTGTTGTCGGTGTGTGTGTGTGTGTGTTGTCGGTGTGTGTGTGTGTGTTGTGTGTGTGTGTGTTGTCGGTGTGTGTGTGTGTGTGTTGTCGGTGTGTGTGTGTTGTCGGTGTGTGTGTGTGTGTTGTCGGTGTGTGTGTGTGTGTGTTGTCGGTGTGTGTGTGTTTGTTGTGTGTGTGTGTGTTGTAGGTGTGTGTGTGTGTGTGTTGTCGGTGTGTGTGTGTTGTCAGTGTGTGTGTGTGTGTGTGTGTGTGTGTTGTGGGTGTGTGTACGTGTGTTGTCGGTGTGTGTGTGTGTGTGTTGCCGGTGTGTGTGTGTCTGTGTTGTCGGTGTGTGTGTGTGTTGTCGGTGTGTGTGTGTGTGTGTTGTCGGTGTGTGTGTGTGTGTGTGTTGTCGGTGTGTGTGTGTGTGTTGTCGGTGTGTGTGTGTGTGTGTGTTGTCGGTGTGTGTGTGTGTGTGTTGTCGGTGTGTGTGTGTGTGTAGTCGGTGTGTGTGTGTGTGTGTGTGTGTGTGTGTTGTCGGTGTGTGTGTGTGTGTTTTCGGTGTGTGTGTGTGTGTGTGTTGTCGGTGTGTGTGTGTGTTGTCGGTGTGTGTGTTGTGTGTGTGTGTGTTGTCGGTGTGTGTGTGTGTTGTCGGTGTGTGTGTGTGTGTTGTCGGTGTGTGTGTGTTGTCGGTGTGTGTGTGTGTGTTGTCGGTGTGTGTGTGTGTGTGTGTGTGTGTTGTCGGTGTGTGTGTGTGTGTGTGTGTTGTCAGTGTGTGTGTGTGTGTGTGTGTTGTCGGTGTGTGTGTGTGTGTGTGTGTTGTCGGTGTGTGTGTGTGTGTGTGTGTTGTCGGTGTGTGTGTGTGTGTTGTCGGTGTGTGTGTGTGTGTGTGTTGTCGGTGTGTGTGTGTGTGTTGCTGGTGTTTGTGTGTGTGTGTGTTGTCGGTGTGTGTGTGTGTGTTGTCGGTGTGTGTGTGTGTGTGTTGTCGGTGTGTGTGTGTGTGTTGTCGGTGTGTGTGTGTGTGTGTGTGTTGTCGGTGTGTGTGTGTGTGTTGTCGGTGTGTGTGTGTGTGTTGTGTGTGTGTGTGTTGTCGGTGTGTGTGTGTGTTGTCGGTGTGTGTGTGTGTGTGTGTTGTCGGTGTGTGTGTGTGTGTGTTGTCGCTGTGTGTGTGTGTGTGTTGTGTGTGTGTTTGTTGTCGGTGTGTGTGTGTGTGTGTTGCCGGTGTGTGTGTGTGTGTTGTCGGTGTGTGTGTGTGTGTGTTGTCGGTGTGTGTGTGTGTGTGTGTGTTGTCGGTGTGTGTGTGTGTTGTCGGTGTGTGTGTGTGTGTGTTGTCGGTGTGTGTGTGTGTAGTCGGTGTGTGTGTGTGTGTGTGTTGTCGGTGTGTGTGTGTGTGTTGTCGGTGTGTGTGTGTGTGTGTTGTCGATGTGTGTGTGTGTTGTCGGTGTGTGTGTTGTGTGTGTGTGTGTTGTCGGTGTGTGTGTGTGTTGTCGGTGTGTGTGTGTGTGTTGTCGGTGTGTGTGTGTTGTCGGTGTGTGTGTGTGTGTTGTCGGTGTGTGTGTGTGTGTGTGTTGTCGGTGTGTGTGTGTGTGTTGTCGGTGTGTGTGTGTGTGTGTGTTGTCGGTGTGTGTGTGTTGCTGGTGTTTGTGTGTGTGTGTGTTGTCGGTGTGTGTGTGTGTGTTGTCGGTGTGTGTGTGTGTGTGTGTGTGTGTGTGTGTGTGTGTTGTCGGTGTGTGTGTGTGTGTTGTCGATGTGTGTGTGTGTGTGTGTTGTCGGTGTGTTTGTGTGTGTGTGTTGTCGGTGTGTGTGTGTGTGTGTTGTCGGTGTGTGTGTGTGTGTTGTGTGTGTGTGTGTTGTCGGTGTGTATGTGTGTGTTGTCGGTGTGTGTGTGTGTGTGTGTGTTGTCGGTGTGTGTGTGTGTGTGTTGTCGGTGTGTGTGTGTGTGTGTGTGTGTGTGTGTTGTCGGTGTGTGTGTGTGTGTGTTGTCGGTGTGTGTGTGTTGTCGGTGTGTGTGTGTGTGTTGTCGGTGTGTGTG
>NW_027675615.1:20000-30000 GCF_965601325.2 Salmo salar | reverse complement strand
TGTGTGTGTGTGTGTGTGTGTGTGTGTTGTCGGTGTGTGTGTGTGTGTTGTCGGTGTGTGTGTGTGTGTGTGTGTGTTGTCGGTGTGTGTGTGTGTGTGTGTGTGTGTGTGTGTGTGTGTGTTGTCGGTGTGTGTGTGTGTGTTGTCGGTGTGTGTGTGTGTGTGTTGTCGGTGTGTGTGTGTGTTGTCGGTGTGTGTGTTGTGTGTGTGTGTGTTGTCGGTGTGTGTGTGTGTGTGTCGGTGTGTGTGTGTGTGTGTTGTCGGTGTGTGTGTGTGTGTGTGTGTGTGTGTGTGTGTGTGTGTGTGTGTGTGTGTGTGTGTGTGTGTGTGTTGTCGGTGTGTGTGTGTGTGTGTGTGTGTGTGTGTGTGTGTGTGTTGTCGGTGTGTGTGTGTGTGTGTTGTCGGTGTGTGTGTGTGTGTGTGTTGTCGGTGTGTGTGTGTGTGTCGTGTGTGTGTGTGTGTGTGTGTGTGTTGTCGGTGTGTGTGTGTGTGTGTTGTCGGTGTGTGTGTGTGTGTGTGGTGTCGGTGTGTGTGTGTTGTCGGTGTGTGTGTGTGTGTTGTCGGTGTGTGTGTGTGTGTGTTGTCGGTGTGTGTGTGTGTGTTGTCGGTGTGTGTGTGTGTGTGTGTGGTGTGTGTGTGTGTGTGTTGTCGGTGTGTGTGTGTGTGTTGTCGGTGTGTGTGTGTGTGTGTGTTGTCGGTGTGTGTGTGTGTGTGTTGTCGGTGTGTGTGTGTGTGTGTTGTCGGTGTGTGTGTGTGTGTTGTCGGTGTGTGTGTGTGTGTGTGTGTGTGTGTGTGTGTGTGTGTGTTGTCGGTGTGTGTGTGTGTGTGTTGTCGGTGTGTGTGTGTGTGTGTTGTCGGTGTGTGTGTGTGTGTCGGTGTGTGTGTGTGTGTGTTGTCGGTGTGTGTGTGTGTGTGTGTCGTGTGTGTGTGTGTGTGTGTTGTCGGTGTGTGTGTGTGTTGTCGGTGTGTGTGTGTGTGTTGTCGGTGTGTGTGTGTGTGTGTGTGTGTGTGTGTGTGTGTTGTCGGTGTGTGTGTGTGTGTGTGTGTGTGTTGTCGGTGTGTGTGTGTGTTGTCGGTGTGTGTGTGTGTGTGTGTGTGTGTGTGTTGTCGGTGTGTGTGTGTGTGTTGTCGGTGTGTGTGTGTGTGGTGTTGTCGGTGTGTGTGTGTGTTGTCGGTGTGTGTGTGTGTGTGTGTGTGTTGTCGGTGTGTGTGTGTGTGTTGTCGTGTGTGTGTGTGTGTGTTGTCGGTGTGTGTGTGTTGTCGGTGTGTGTGTGTGTGTGTTGTCGGTGTGTGTGTGTGTGTGTTGTCGGTGTGTGTGTGTGTGTGTGTCGGTGTGTGTGTGTGTGTGTGTGTGTGTGTGTGTGTGTGTGTGTGTGTGGTGTGTGTGTGTGTGTGTGTGTGTGTGTGTGTGTGTGTTGTCGGTGTGTGTGTGTGTGTTGTCGGTGTGTGTGTGTGTGTGTTGTCGGTGTGTGTGTGTGTGTGTGTCGTGTGTGTGTGTGTGTGTGTGTGTGTGTGTGTGTGTCGGTGTGTGTGTGTGTGTTGTCGGTGTGTGTGTGTGTGTGTGTGTGTGTGTGTGTGTTGTCGGTGTGTGTGTGTGTGTTGTCGTGTGTGTGTGTGTGTGTGTTGTCGGTGTGTTGTGTGTGTGTGTGTTGTCGGTGTGTGTGTGTGTGTGTTGTCGGTGTGTGTGTGTGTGTTGTGTGTGTGTGTGTTGTCGGTGTGTGTGTGTGTGTGTGTTGTCGTGTGTGTGTGTGTGTTGTCGGTGTGTGTGTGTGTGTGTGTGTTGTGTGTGTGTTGTCGGTGTGTGTGTGTGTGTGTTGTCGTGTGTGTGTGTGTGTTGTCGGTGTGTGTGTGTGTGTTGTCGGTGTGTGTGTGTGTGTGTTGTCGGTGTGTGTGTGTGTGTGTGTGTGTGTGTGTGTTGTAGGTGTGTGTGTGTGTGTTGTCGGTGTGTGTGTGTGTGTTGTCGGTGTGTGTGTGTGTGTTGTCGGTGTGTGTGTGTGTGTGTGTGTGTGTGTGTGTGTGTGTGTGTGTTGTCGGTGTGTGTGTGTGTGTTGTCGGTGTGTGTGTGTGTGTTGTCGGTGTGTGTGTGTGTGTGTCGGTGTGTGTGTTGTGTGTGTGTGTGTTGTCGGTGTGTGTGTGTGTTGTCGGTGTGTGTGTGTGTGTGTGTGTTGTCGGTGTGTGTGTGTTGTCGGTGTGTGTGTGTGTGTTGTCGGTGTGTGTGTGTGTGTGTGTGTTGTCGGTGTGTGTGTGTGTGTCGGTGTGTGTGTGTGTGTGTGTGTGTGTTGTCGGTGTGTGTGTGTGTGTTGTCGGTGTGTGTGTGTGTGTGTGTTGTCGTTGTGTGTGTGTTGTCGGTGTGTGTGTTGTGTGTGTGTGTGTTGTCGGTGTGTGTGTGTGTTGTCGGTGTGTGTGTGTGTGTGTTGTCGGTGTGTGTGTGTTGTCGGTGTGTGTGTGTGTGTTGTCGGTGTGTGTGTGTGTGTGTGTGTGTTGTCGGTGTGTGTGTGTGTAGTCGGTGTGTGTGTGTGTGTGTGTGTGTGTGTGTTGTCGGTGTGTGTGTGTTGTCAGTGTGTGTGTGTGTGTGTGTGTGTGTGTGTGTTGTCGGTGTGTGTGTGTGTGTTGTCGTGTGTGTGTGTGTGTGTGTTGTCGTTGTGTGTGTGTGTGTGTGTCGGTGTGTGTGTGTGTGTGTTGTCGGTGTGTGTGTGTGTGTGTTGTCGGTGTGTGTGTGTGTGTGTTGTCGTGTGTGTGTGTTGTCGGTGTGTGTGTGTGTGTGTTGTCGGTGTGTGTGTGTGTGTTGTCGGTGTGTGTGTGTGTGTTGTGTGTGTGTGTGTTGTCGGTGTGTGTGTGTGTTGTCGTGTGTGTGTGTGTGTGTGTGTGTTGTCGGTGTGTGTGTGTGTGTGTTGTCGGTGTGTGTGTGTGTGTGTTGTGTGTCTGTTTGTTGTCGGTGTGTGTGTGTGTGTGTTGCCGGTGTGTGTGTGTGTGTTGTCGGTGTGTGTGTGTGTGTGTTGTCGGTGTGTGTGTGTGTGTGTGTGTGTCGGTGTGTGTGTGTGTGTGTTGTCGGTGTGTGTGTGTGTGTTGTCGGTGTGTGTGTGTGTGTGTTGTCGGTGTGTGTGTGTGTAGTCGGTGTGTGTGTGTGTGTGTGTGTGTGTGTGTGTTGTCGGTGTGTGTGTGTGTGTTGTCGGTGTGTGTGTGTGTGTGTGTTGTCGGTGTGTGTGTGTGTTGTCGGTGTGTGTGTTGTGTGTGTGTGTGTTGTCGGTGTGTGTGTGTGTGTTGTCGGTGTGTGTGTGTGTGTGTTGTCGGTGTGTGTGTGTTGTCGGTGTGTGTGTGTGTGTTGTCGGTGTGTGTGTGTGTGTGTTGTCGGTGTGTGTGTGTGTAGTCGGTGTGTGTGTGTGTGTGTTGTCGGTGTGTGTGTGTGTTGTCGGTGTGTGTGTTGTGTGTGTGTGTGTTGTCGGTGTGTGTGTGTCTTGTCGGTGTGTGTGTGTGTGTGTGTTGTCGGTGTGTGTGTGTTGTCGGTGTGTGTGTGTGTGTTGTCGGTGTGTGTGTGTGTGTGTGTTGTCGGTGTGTGTGTGTGTGTGTGTGTGTGTGTTGTCAGTGTGTGTGTGTGTGTGTGTGTTGTCGGTGTGTGTGTGTGTGTGTGTGTTGTCGGTGTGTGTGTGTGTGTGTGTGTTGTCGGTGTGTGTGTGTGTGTTGTCGGTGTGTGTGTGTGTTGTCGGTGTGTGTGTGTGTGTGTGTGTGTTGTCGGTGTGTGTGTGTGTGTGTTGTCGGTGTGTGTGTGTGTGTGTTGTGTGTCTGTTTGTTGTCGGTGTGTGTGTGTGTGTGTTGCCGGTGTGTGTGTGTGTGTTGTCGGTGTGTGTGTGTGTGTGTGTTGTCGGTGTGTGTGTGTGTGTGTGTTGTCGGTGTGTGTGTGTGTGTGTGTTGTCGGTGTGTGTGTGTGTGTTGTCGGTGTGTGTGTGTGTGTGTTGTCGGTGTGTGTGTGTGTAGTCGTTGTGTGTGTGTGTGTGTGTGTGTGTGTTGTCGGTGTGTGTGTGTGTGTTGTCGGTGTGTGTGTGTGTGTGTGTTGTCGGTGTGTGTGTGTGTTGTCGGTGTGTGTGTTGTGTGTGTGTGTGTTGTCGGTGTGTGTGTGTGTGTTGTCGGTGTGTGTGTGTGTGTGTTGTCGGTGTGTGTGTGTTGTCGGTGTGTGTGTGTGTGTTGTCGGTGTGTGTGTGTGTGTGTGTGTTGTCAGTGTGTGTGTGTGTAGTCGGTGTGTGTGTGTGTGTGTGTTGTCGGTGTGTGTGTGTGTTGTCGGTGTGTGTGTTGTGTGTGTGTGTGTTGTCGGTGTGTGTGTGTCTTGTCGGTGTGTGTGTGTGTGTGTGTTGTCGGTGTGTGTGTGTTGTCGGTGTGTGTGTGTGTGTTGTCGGTGTGTGTGTGTGTGCGTGTTGTCGGTGTGTGTGTGTGTGTGTGTGTGTGTGTGTGTGTTGTCAGTGTGTGTGTGTGTGTGTGTGTTGTCGGTGTGTGTGTGTGTGTGTGTGTTGTCGGTGTGTGTGTGTGTGTGTTGTCGGTGTGTGTGTGTGTGTTGTCGGTGTGTGTGTGTGTGTTGTCGGTGTGTGTGTGTGTGTTGCTGGTGTTTGTGTGTGTGTGTGTTGTCGGTGTGTGTGTGTTGTCGGTGTGTGTGTGTGTGTGTTGTCGGTGTGTGTGTGTGTGTTGTCGGTGTGTGTGTGTGTGTGTGTGTGTGTGTGTTGTCGGTGTGTGTGTGTGTGTTGTCGGTGTGTGTGTGTGTGTTGTGTGTGTGTGTGTTGTCGGTGTGTGTGTGTGTTGTCGGTGTGTGTGTGTGTGTGTTGTCGGTGTGTGTGTGTGTGTGTTGTCGGTGTGTGTGTGTGTTGTGTGTGTGTTTGTTGTCGGTGTGTGTGTGTGTGTTGCCGGTGTGTGTGTGTGTGTTGTCGGTGTGTGTGTGTGTGTGTTGTCGGTGTGTGTGTGTGTGTGTGTGTTGTCGGTGTGTGTGTGTGTGTTGTCGGTGTGTGTGTGTGTGTGTTGTCGGTGTGTGTGTGTGTAGTCGGTGTGTGTGTGTGTGTGTGTGTGTGTTGTCGGTGTGTGTGTGTGTGTTGTCGGTGTGTGTGTGTGTGTGTGTGTTGTCGGTGTGTGTGTGTGTTGTCGGTGTCTGTGTTGTGTGTGTGTGTGTTGTCGGTGTGTGTGTGTGTTGTCGGTGTGTGTGTGTGTGTTGTCGGTGTGTGTGTGTTGTCGGTGTGTGTGTTGTCGGTGTGTGTGTGTGTGTGTGTGTGTTGTCGGTGTGTGTGTGTGTAGTCGGTGTGTGTGTGTGTGTGTGTGTGTGTTGTCGGTGTGTGTGTGTGTGTTGTCGGTGTGTGTGTGTGTGTGTGTTGTCGTTGTGTGTGTGTTGTCGGTGTGTGTGTTGTGTGTGTGTGTGTTGTCGGTGTGTGTGTGTGTTGTCGGTGTGTGTGTGTGTGTGTGTTGTCGGTGTGTGTGTGTTGTCGGTGTGTGTGTGTGTGTTGTCGGTGTGTGTGTGTGTGTGTGTGTGTTGTCGGTGTGTGTGTGTGTGTGTGTGTGTGTGTTGTCAGTGTGTGTGTGTGTGTGTGTGTTGTCGGTGTTTGTGTGTGTTGTCGGTGTGTGTGTGTGTGTTGTCGGTGTGTGTGTGTGTGTGTGTTGTCGGTGTGTGTGTGTGTGTTGCTGGTGTTTGTGTGTGTGTGTGTTGTCGGTGTGTGTGTGTGTGTTGTCGGTGTGTGTGTGTGTGTGTGTGTGTGTGTGTGTGTGTGTGTTGTCGGTGTGTGTGTGTGTGTTGTCGATGTGTGTGTGTGTGTGTGTTGTCGGTGTGTTTGTGTGTGTGTGTTGTCGGTGTGTGTGTGTGTGTGTTGTCGGTGTGTGTGTGTGTGTTGTGTGTGTGTGTGTTGTCGGTGTGTGTGTGTGTGTGTGTGTTGTCGGTTTGTGTGTGTGTTGTCGGTGTGTGTGTGTGTGTTGTTTGTGTGTGTGTTGTCGGTGTGTGTGTGTGTGTGTTGTCGGTGTGTGTGTGTGTTGTCGGTGTGTGTGTGTGTGTTGTCGGTGTGTGTGTGTGTGTGTTGTCGGTGTGTGTGTGTGTGTGTTGTGTGTGTGTGTGTTGTAGGTGTGTGTGTGTGTGTTGTCGGTGTGTGTGTGTGTGTTGTCGGTGTGTGTGTGTGTGTTGTCGGTGTGTGTGTGTGTAGTCGGTGTGTGTGTGTGTGTGTGTGTGTGTTGTCGGTGTGTGTTTGTGTGTTGTCGGTGTGTGTGTGTGTGTGTGTTGTCGGTGTGTGTTTGTGTGTTGTCGGTGTGTGTGTGTGTGTGTGTTGTCGGTGTGTGTGTGTGTTGTCGGTGTGTGTGTTGTGTGTGTGTGTGTTGTCGGTGTGTGTGTGTGTTGTCGGTGTGTGTGTGTGTGTGTGTTGTCGGTGTGTGTGTGTTGTCGGTGTGTGTGTGTGTGTTGTCGGTGTGTGTGTGTGTGTGTGTGTGTTGTCGGTGTGTGTGTGTGTAGTCGGTGTGTGTGTGTGTGTGTGTGTGTGTTGTCGGTGTGTGTGTGTGTGTTGTCGGTGTGTGTGTGTGTGTGTGTTGTCGTTGTGTGTGTGTTGTCGGTGTGTGTGTTGTGTGTGTGTGTGTTGTCGGTGTGTGTGTGTGTTGTCGGTGTGTGTGTGTGTGTGTTGTCGGTGTGTGTGTGTTGTCGGTGTGTGTGTGTGTGTTGTCGGTGTGTGTGTGTGTGTGTGTGTGTTGTCGGTGTGTGTGTGTGTAGTCGGTGTGTGTGTGTGTGTGTGTGTGTTGTCGGTGTGTGTGTGTGTGTTGTCGGTATGTGTGTGTGTGTGTGTTGTCGGTGTGTGTGTGTGTTGTCGGTGTGTGTATTGTGTGTGTGTGTGTTGTTGGTGTGTGTGTGTGTTGTCGGTGTGTGTGTGTGTTGTCGGTGTGTGTGTGTTGTCGGTGTGTGTGTGTGTGTTGCTGGTGTTTGTGTGTGTGTGTGTTGTCGGTGTGTGTGTGTGTGTTGTCGGTGTGTGTGTGTGTGTGTGTGTGTGTGTGTGTGTGTGTGTGTGTGTGTTGTCGGTGTGTGTGTGTGTGTTGTCGATGTGTGTGTGTGTGTGTGTTGTCGGTGTGTTTGTGTGTGTGTGTTGTCGGTGTGTGTGTGTGTGTGTTGTCGGTGTGTGTGTGTTGTGTGTGTGTGTGTTGTCGGTGTGTGTGTGTGTGTGTGTGTGTGTTGTCGGTGTGTGTGTGTGTGTGTTGTCGGTGTGTGTGTGTGTGTTGTGTGTGTGTGTGTTGTCGGTGTGTGTGTGTGTGTGTTGTCGGTGTGTGTGTGTGTTGTCGGTGTGTGTGTGTGTGTTGTCGGTGTGTGTGTGTGTGTGTTGTCGGTGTGTGTGTGTGTGTGTTGTGTGTGTGTGTGTTGTAGGTGTGTGTGTGTGTGTTGTCGGTGTGTGTGTGTGTGTTGTCGGTGTGTGTGTGTGTGTTGTCGGTGTGTGTGTGTGTAGTCGGTGTGTGTGTGTGTGTGTGTGTGTGTTGTCGGTGTGTGTGTGTGTGTTGTCGGTGTGTGTTAGTGTGTGTGTTGTCGGTGTGTGTGTGTGTTGTCGGTGTGTGTGTGTGTGTTGTCGGTATGTGTGTGTGTGTGTGTTGTCGGTGTGTGTGTGTGTTGTCGGTGTGTGTGTTGTGTGTGTGTGTGTTGTTGGTGTGTGTGTGTCTTGTCGGTGTGTGTGTGTGTTGTCGGTGTGTGTGTGTTGTCGGTGTGTGTGTGTGTGTGTTGTCGGTGTGTGTGTGTGTGTGTGTGTGTTGTCGGTGTGTGTGTGTGTGTGTGTGTGTGTTGTCAGTGTGTGTGTGTGTCTGTGTGTTGTCGGTGTGTGTGTGTGTGTGTTGTCGGTGTGTGTGTGTGTGTGTGTGTTGTCGGTGTGTGTGTGTGTGTTGGTGGTGTTTGTGTGTGTGTGTGTTGTCGGTGTGTGTGTGTGTGTTGTCGGTGTGTGTGTGTGTGTGTGTGTGTGTGTGTGTTGTCGGTGTGTGTGTGTGTGTTGTCGATGTGTGTGTGTGTGTGTTGTCGGTGTGTTTGTGTGTGTGTGTTGTCGGTGTGTGTGTGTGTGTGTTGTCGGTGTGTGTGTGTGTGTTGTGTGTGTGTGTGTTGTCGGTGTGTGTGTGTGTGTTGTCGGTGTGTGTGTGTGTGTGTGTGTGTGTTGTTGGTGTGTGTGTGTGTGTGTTGTCGGTGTGTGTGTGTGTGTTGTGTGTGTGTTGTCGGTGTGTGTGTGTGTTGTCGGTGTGTGTGTGTGTTGTCGGTGTGTGTGTGTGTGTTGTCGGTGTGTGTGTGTGTGTGTTGTCGGTGTGTGTGTGTGTGTGTTGTGTGTGTGTGTGTGTGTTGTGTGTGTGTGTGTTGTAGGTGTGTGTGTGTGTGTGTTGTCGGTGTGTGTGTGTTGTCAGTGTGTGTGTGTGTGTGTGTGTGTGTGTTGTCGGTGTGTGTGTGTGTGTTGTCGGTGTGTGTGTGTGTGTTGCCGGTGTGTGTGTGTGTGTTGTCGGTGTGTGTGTGTGTGTGTTGTCGGTGTGTGTGTGTGTGTGTTGTCGGTGTGTGTGTGTGTGTGTTGTCGGTGTGTGTGTTGTCGGTGTGTGTGTGTGTGTGTTGTCGGTGTGTGTGTGTGTGTTGTCGGTGTGTGTGTGTGTGTTGTGTGTGTGTGTGTTGTCGGTGTGTGTGTGTGTTGTCGGTGTGTGTGTGTGTGTGTGTGTGTTGTCGGTGTGTGTGTGTGTGTGTTGTCGGTGTGTGTGTGTGTGTGTTGTGTGTCTGTTTGTTGTCGGTGTGTGTGTGTGTGTGTTGCCGGTGTGTGTGTGTGTGTTGTCGGTGTGTGTGTGTGTGTGTTGTCGGTGTGTGTGTGTGTGTGTGTGTTGTCGGTGTGTGTGTGTGTGTGTGTTGTCGGTGTGTGTGTGTGTGTTGTCGGTGTGTGTGTGTGTGTGTTGTCGGTGTGTGTGTGTGTAGTCGGTGTGTGTGTGTGTGTGTGTGTGTGTGTTGTCGGTGTGTGTGTGTGTGTTGTCGGTGTGTGTGTGTGTGTGTGTTGTCGGTGTGTGTGTTGTGTGTGTGTGTGTTGTCGGTGTGTGTGTGTGTGTTGTCGGTGTGTGTGTGTGTGTGTTGTCGGTGTGTGTGTGTTGTCGGTGTGTGTGTGTGTGTTGTCGGTGTGTGTGTGTGTGTGTTGTCGGTGTGTGTGTGTGTAGTCGGTGTGTGTGTGTGTGTGTTGTCGGTGTGTGTGTGTGTTGTCGGTGTGTGTGTTGTGTGTGTGTGTGTTGTCGGTGTGTGTGTGTCTTGTCGGTGTGTGTGTGTGTGTGTGTTGTCGGTGTGTGTGTGTTGTCGGTGTGTGTGTGTGTGTTGTCGGTGTGTGTGTGTGTGTGTTGTCGGTGTGTGTGTGTGTGTGTGTGTGTGTGTGTTGTCAGTGTGTGTGTGTGTGTGTGTGTTGTCGGTGTGTGTGTGTGTGTGTGTGTTGTCGGTGTGTGTGTGTGTGTGTGTGTTGTCGGTGTGTGTGTGTGTGTTGTCGGTGTGTGTGTGTGTGTTGCTGGTGTTTGTGTGTGTGTGTGTTGTCGGTGTGTGTGTGTGTGTTGTCGGTGTGTGTGTGTGTGTGTTGTCGGTGTGTGTGTGTGTGTTGTCGGTGTGTGTGTGTGTGTGTTGTCGGTGTGTGTGTGTGTGTTGTCGGTGTGTGTGTGTGTGTGTTGTCGGTGTGTGTGTGTGTGTGTTGTCGGTGTGTGTGTGTGTGTGTTGTGTGTGTGTGTGTTGTAGGTGTGTGTGTGTGTGTTGTCGGTGTGTGTGTGTGTGTTGTCGGTGTGTGTGTGTTGTCGGTGTGTGTGTGTGTGTTGTCGGTGTGTGTGTGTGTGTGTGTGTGTTGTCGGTGTGTGTGTGTGTAGTCGGTGTGTGTGTGTGTGTGTGTGTGTTGTCGGTGTGTGTGTGTGTGTTGTCGATGTGTGTGTGTGTGTGTTGTCGTTGTGTGTGTGTTGTCGGTGTGTGTGTTGTGTGTGTGTTGTCGGTGTGTGTGTGTGTTGTCGGTGTGTGTGTGTGTGTGTGTGTTGTCGGTGTGTGTGTGTT
>NW_027675615.1:0-15000 GCF_965601325.2 Salmo salar | reverse complement strand
TGTGTGTGTTGTAGGTGTGTGTGTGTGTGTTGTCGGTGTGTGTGTGTGTGTTGTCGGTGTGTGTGTGTGTGTTGTCGGTGTGTGTGTGTAGTCGGTGTGTGTGTGTGTGTGTGTGTGTGTTGTCGGTGTGTGTGTGTGTGTGTTGTCGGTGTGTGTGTGTGTGTGTGTTGTCGGTGTGTGTGTGTGTTGTCGGTGTGTGTGTGTGTGTTGTCGGTATGTGTGTGTGTGTTGTCAGTGTGTGTGTGTGTTGTCGGTGTGTGTGTTGTGTGTGTGTGTGTTGTTGGTGTGTGTGTGTCTTGTCGGTGTGTGTGTGTGTTGTCCGTGTGTGTGTGTTGTCGGTGTGTGTGTGTGTGTGTTGTCGGTGTGTGTGTGTGTGTGTGTGTGTTGTCGGTGTGTGTGTGTGTGTGTTGTCAGTGTGTGTGTGTGTCTGTGTGTTGTCGGTGTGTGTGTGTGTGTGTTGTCGGTGTGTGTGTGTGTGTGTGTGTTGTCGGTGTGTGTGTGTGTGTTGGTGGTGTTTGTGTGTGTGTCTGTTGTCGGTGTGTGTGTGTGTGTTGTCGGTGTGTGTGTGTGTGTGTGTGTGTGTGTGTGTGTGTGTGTGTGTGTTGTCGGTGTGTGTGTGTGTGTTGTCGATGTGTGTGTGTGTGTGTTGTCGGTGTGTTTGTGTGTGTGTGTTGTCGGTGTGTGTGTGTGTGTGTTGTCGGTGTGTGTGTGTGTGTTGTGTGTGTGTGTGTTGTCGGTGTGTGTGTGTGTGTTGTCGGTGTGTGTGTGTGTGTGTGTGTTGTTGGTGTGTGTGTGTGTGTGTTGTCGGTGTGTGTGTGTGTGTTGTGTGTGTGTGTGTTGTCGGTGTGTGTGTGTGTGTGTGTTGTCGGTGTGTGTGTGTGTTGTCGGTGTGTGTGTGTGTGTTGTCGGTGTGTGTGTGTGTGTGTTGTCGGTGTGTGTGTGTGTGTGTTGTGTGTGTGTGTGTTGTAGGTGTGTGTGTGTGTGTGTTGTCGGTGTGTGTGTGTTGTCAGTGTGTGTGTGTGTGTGTGTGTTGTCGGTGTGTGTGTGTGTGTTGTCGGTGTGTGTGTGTGTGTTGCCGGTGTGTGTGTGTGTGTTGTCGGTGTGTGTGTGTGTGTGTTGTCGGTGTGTGTGTGTGTGTGTTGTCGGTGTGTGTGTGTGTGTGTTGTCGGTGTGTGTGTTGTCGGTGTGTGTGTGTGTGTGTTGTCGGTGTGTGTGTGTGTGTTGTCGGTGTGTGTGTGTGTGTGTTGTGTGTGTGTGTGTTGTCGGTTTGTGTGTGTGTTGTCGGTGTGTGTGTGTGTGTTGTCGGTGTGTGTGTGTGTGTTGTCGGTGTGTGTGTGTGTGTGTTGTGTGTCTGTTTGTTGTCAGTGTGTGTGTGTGTGTGTTGCCGGTGTGTGTGTGTGTGTTGTCGGTGTGTGTGTGTGTGTGTTGTCGGTGTGTGTGTTTGTGTGTGTGTTGTCGGTGTGTGTGTTTGTGTGTGTGTGTGTGTTGTCGGTGTGTGTGTGTGTGTTGTCGGTGTGTGTGTGTGTGTGTTGTCGGTGTGTGTGTGTGTAGTCGGTGTGTGTGTGTGTGTGTGTGTGTTGTCGGTGTGTGTGTGTGTGTGTGTTGTCGGTGTGTGTGTGTGTTGTCGGTGTGTGTGTTGTGTGTGTGTGTGTTGTCGGTGTGTGTGTGTGTGTTGTCGGTGTGTGTGTGTGTGTGTTGTCGGTGTGTGTGTGTTGTCGGTGTGTGTGTGTGTGTTGTCGGTGTGTGTGTGTGTGTGTGTGTTGTCGGTGTGTGTGTGTGTAGTCGGTGTGTGTGTGTGTGTGTTGTCGGTGTGTGTGTGTGTTGTCGGTGTGTGTGTTTTGTGTGTGTGTGTTGTCGGTGTGTGTGTGTCTTGTCGGTGTGTGTGTGTGTGTGTGTTGTCGGTGTGTGTGTGTTGTCGGTGTGTGTGTGTGTGTTGTCGGTGTGTGTGTGTGTGTGTGTTGTCGGTGTGTGTGTGTGTGTGTGTGTGTGTTGTCAGTGTGTGTGTGTGTGTGTGTGTTGTCGGTGTGTGTGTGTGTGTGTTGTCGGTGTGTGTGTGTGTGTGTGTGTTGTCGGTGTGTGTGTGTGTGTTGTCGGTGTGTGTGTGTGTGTGTGTTGTCGGTGTGTGTGTGTGTGTTGCTGGTGTTTGTGTGTGTGTGTGTTGTCGGTGTGTGTGTGTGTGTTGTCGGTGTGTGTGTGTGTGTGTTGTCGGTGTGTGTGTGTGTGTTGTCGGTGTGTGTGTGTGTGTGTGTGTGTGTGTTGTCGGTGTGTGTGTGTGTGTTGTCGGTGTGTGTGTGTGTGTTGTGTGTGTGTGTGTTGTCGGTGTGTGTGTGTGTTGTTGGTGTGTGTGTGTGTGTGTGTTGTCGGTGTGTGTGTGTGTGTGTTGTCGGTGTGTGTGTGTGTTGTGTGTGTGTTTGTTGTCGGTGTGTGTGTGTGTGTGTTGCCGGTGTGTGTGTGTGTGTTGTCGGTGTGTGTGTGTGTGTGTTGTCGGTGTGTGTGTGTGTGTGTGTGTTGTCGGTGTGTGTGTGTGTGTTGTCGGTGTGTGTGTGTGTGTGTTGTCGGTGTGTGTGTGTGTAGTCGGTGTGTGTGTGTGTGTGTGTGTGTGTTGTCGGTGTGTGTGTTTGTTTCGTCGGTGTGTGTGTGTGTGTGTGTGTTGTCGGTGTGTGTGTGTGTTGTCGGTGTGTGTGTTGTGTGTGTGTGTGTTGTCGGTGTGTGTGTTGTCGGTGTGTGTGTGTGTGTGTGTTGTCGGTGTGTGTGTGTTGTCGGTGTGTGTGTGTGTGTTGTCGGTGTGTGTGTGTGTGTGTGTGTGTTGTCGGTGTGTGTGTGTGTAGTCGGTGTGTGTGTGTGTGTGTGTGTGTGTTGTCGGTGTGTGTGTGTGTGTTGTCGGTGTGTGTGTGTGTGTGTGTTGTCGTTGTGTGTGTGTTGTCGGTGTGTGTGTTGTGTGTGTGTGTGTTGTCGGTGTGTGTGTGTGTTGTCGGTGTGTGTGTGTGTGTGTGTTGTCGGTGTGTGTGTGTTGTCGGTGTGTGTGTGTGTGTTGTCGGTGTGTGTGTGTGTGTGTGTGTGTTGTCGGTGTGTGTGTGTGTGTGTGTGTGTGTTGTCAGTTTGTGTGTGTGTGTGTGTGTTGTCGGTGTGTGTGTGTGTGTGTGTGTTGTCGGTGTGTGTGTGTGTGTTGTCGGTGTGTGTGTGTGTGTTGTCGGTGTGTGTGTGTGTGTTGCTGGTGTTTGTGTGTGTGTGTGTTGTCGGTGTGTGTGTGTGTGTTGTCGGTGTGTGTGTGTGTGTGTGTGTGTGTGTGTGTGTGTGTGTGTGTGTGTGTTGTCGGTGTGTGTGTGTGTGTTGTCGATGTGTGTGTGTGTGTGTGTTGTCGGTGTGTTTGTGTGTGTGTGTTGTCGGTGTGTGTGTGTGTGTGTTGTCGGTGTGTGTGTGTGTGTTGTGTGTGTGTGTGTTGTCGGGTGTGTGTGTGTGTGTGTGTGTCGGTGTGTGTGTGTGTGTGTTGTCGGTGTGTGTGTGTGTGGTGTGTGTGTGTGTTGTCGGTGTGTGTGTGTGTGTGTTGTCGGTGTGTGTGTGTGTTGTCGGTGTGTGTGTGTGTGTTGTCGGTGTGTGTGTGTGTTGTCGGTGTGTGTGTGTGTGTGTTGTGTGTGTGTGTGTTGTAGGTGTGTGTGTGTGTGTTGTCTGTGTGTGTGTGTGTTGTCGGTGTGTGTGTGTGTGTTGTCGGTGTGTGTGTGTGTAGTCGGTGTGTGTGTGTGTGTGTGTGTGTGTGTGTTGTCGGTGTGTGTTTGTGTGTTGTCGGTGTGTGTGTGTGTGTGTGTGTTGTCGGTGTGTGTGTGTTGTCGGTGTGTGTGTGTGTGTGTGTGTTGTTGGTGTGTGTGTGTGTGTGTTGTCGGTGTGTGTGTGTGTGTTGTGTGTGTGTGTGTTGTCGGTGTGTGTGTGTGTGTGTGTGTTGTCGGTGTGTGTGTGTGTGTGTTGTCGGTGTGTGTGTGTGTGGTGTGTGTGTGTGTGTTGTCGGTGTGTGTGTGTGTGTGTTGTCGGTGTGTGTGTGTGTTGTCGGTGTGTGTGTGTGTTGTCGGTGTGTGTGTGTGTTGTCGGTGTGTGTGTGTGTGTGTTGTGTGTGTGTGTGTTGTAGGTGTGTGTGTGTGTGTTGTCGGTGTGTGTGTGTGTGTTGTCGGTGTGTGTGTGTGTGTTGTCGGTGTGTGTGTGTGTAGTCGGTGTGTGTGTGTGTGTGTGTGTTGTCGGTGTGTGTTTGTGTGTTGTCGGTGTGTGTGTGTGTGTGTGTTGTCGGTGTGTGTGTGTGTTGTCGGTGTGTGTGTTGTGTGTGTGTGTGTTGTCGGTGTGTGTGTGTGTTGTCGGTGTGTGTGTGTGTGTGTGTGTTGTCGGTGTGTGTGTGTTGTCGGTGTGTGTGTGTGTTGTCGGTGTGTGTGTGTGTGTGTGTGTGTTGTCGGTGTGTGTGTGTGTAGTCGGTGTGTGTGTGTGTGTGTGTGTGTGTTGTCGGTGTGTGTGTGTGTGTTGTCGGTGTGTGTGTGTGTGTGTGTTGTCGTTGTGTGTGTGTTGTCGGTGTGTGTGTTGTGTGTGTGTGTGTTGTCGGTGTGTGTGTGTGTTGTCGGTGTGTGTGTTTGTGTGTGTTGTCGGTGTGTGTGTGTTGTCGGTGTGTGTGTGTGTGTTGTCGGTGTGTGTGTGTGTGTGTGTGTTGTCGGTGTCTGTGTGTGTAGTCGGTGTGTGTGTGTGTGTGTGTGTGTGTGTGTTGTCGGTGTGTGTGTGTGTGTTGTCGGTATGTGTGTGTGTGTGTGTTGTCGGTGTGTGTGTGTGTTGTCGGTGTGTGTGTTGTGTGTGTGTGTGTTGTTGGTGTGTGTGTGTGTTGTCGGTGTGTGTGTGTGTGTGTGTTGTCGGTGTGTGTGTGTTGTCGGTGTGTGTGTGTGTGTTGTCGGTGTGTGTGTGTGTGTGTGTGTGTGTGTGTGTGTGTTGTCGGTGTGTGTGTGTGTGTTGTCGATGTGTGTGTGTGTGTGTGTTGTCGGTGTGTTTGTGTGTGTGTGTTGTCGGTGTGTGTGTGTGTGTGTTGTCGGTGTGTGTGTGTGTGTTGTGTGTGTGTCTGTGTTGTCGGTGTGTGTGTGTGTGTGTGTGTTGTCGGTGTGTGTGTGTGTGTGTTGTCGGTGTGTGTGTGTGTGTTGTGTGTGTGTGTGTTGTCGGTGTGTGTGTATGTGTGTTGTCGGTGTGTGTGTGTGTTGTCGGTGTGTGTGTGTGTGTTGTCGGTGTGTGTGTGTGTGTGTGTGTGTGTGTGTGTGTGTGTTGTCGGTGTGTGTGTGTGTGTTGTCGATGTGTGTGTGTGTGTGTGTTGTCGGTGTGTTTGTGTGTGTGTGTTGTCGGTGTGTGTGTGTTGTCGGTGTGTGTGTGTGTGTGTGTGTTGTCGGTGTGTGTGTGTGTGTTGTCGGTGTGTGTGTGTGTGTGTGTTGTCGGTGTGTGTGTGTGTGTTGCTGGTGTTTGTGTGTGTGTGTGTTGTCGGTGTGTGTGTGTGTGTTGTCGGTGTGTGTGTGTGTGTGTTGTCGGTGTGTGTGTGTGTGTTGTCGGTGTGTGTGTGTGTGTGTGTGTGTGTGTTGTCGGTGTGTGTGTGTGTGTTGTCGGTGTGTGTGTGTGTGTTGTGTGTGTGTGTGTTGTTGGTGTGTGTGTGTGTTGTTGGTGTGTGTGTGTGTGTGTTGTCGGTGTGTGTGTGTGTGTGTTGTCGGTGTGTGTGTGTGTTGTGTGTGTGTTTGTTGTCGGTGTGTGTGTGTGTGTGTTGCCGGTGTGTGTGTGTGTGTTGTCGGTGTGTGTGTGTGTGTGTTGTCGGTGTGTGTGTGTGTGTGTGTGTTGTCGGTGTGTGTGTGTGTGTTGTCGGTGTGTGTGTGTGTGTGTTGTCGGTGTGTGTGTGTGTAGTCGGTGTGTGTGTGTGTGTGTGTGTGTTGTCGGTGTGTGTGTTTGTTTCGTCGGTGTGTGTGTGTGTGTGTGTGTTGTCGGTGTGTGTGTGTGTTGTCGGTGTGTGTGTTGTGTGTGTGTGTGTTGTCGGTGTGTGTGTTGTCGGTGTGTGTGTGTGTGTGTTGTCGGTGTGTGTGTGTTGTCGGTGTGTGTGTGTGTGTTGTCGGTGTGTGTGTGTGTGTGTGTGTGTTGTCGGTGTGTGTGTGTGTAGTCGGTGTGTGTGTGTGTGTGTGTGTGTGTTGTCGGTGTGTGTGTGTGTGTTGTCGGTGTGTGTGTGTGTGTGTGTTGTCGTTGTGTGTGTGTTGTCGGTGTGTGTGTTGTGTGTGTGTGTGTTGTCGGTGTGTGTGTGTGTTGTCGGTGTGTGTGTGTGTGTGTGTTGTCGGTGTGTGTGTGTTGTCGGTGTGTGTGTGTGTGTTGTCGGTGTGTGTGTGTGTGTGTGTGTGTTGTCGGTGTGTGTGTGTGTGTGTGTGTGTGTGTTGTCAGTTTGTGTGTGTGTGTGTGTGTTGTCGGTGTGTGTGTGTGTGTGTGTGTTGTCGGTGTGTGTGTGTGTGTTGTCGGTGTGTGTGTGTGTGTTGTCGGTGTGTGTGTGTGTGTTGCTGGTGTTTGTGTGTGTGTGTGTTGTCGGTGTGTGTGTGTGTGTTGTCGGTGTGTGTGTGTGTGTGTGTGTGTGTGTGTGTGTGTGTGTGTGTGTGTGTGTTGTCGGTGTGTGTGTGTGTGTTGTCGATGTGTGTGTGTTTGTGTGTTGTCGGTGTGTTTGTGTGTGTGTGTTGTCGGTGTGTGTGTGTGTGTGTTGTCGGTGTGTGTGTGTGTGTTGTGTGTGTGTGTGTTGTCGGTGTGTGTGTGTGTGTGTGTGTGTTGTCGGTGTGTGTGTGTGTGTGTTGTCGGTGTGTGTGTGTGTGGTGTGTGTGTGTGTTGTCGGTGTGTGTGTGTGTGTGTTGTCGGTGTGTGTGTGTGTTGTCGGTGTGTGTGTGTGTGTTGTCGGTGTGTGTGTGTGTTGTCGGTGTGTGTGTGTGTGTGTTGTGTGTGTGTGTGTTGTAGGTGTGTGTGTGTGTGTTGTCGGTGTGTGTGTGTGTGTTGTCGGTGTGTGTGTGTGTGTTGTCGGTGTGTGTGTGTGTAGTCGGTGTGTGTGTGTGTGTGTGTGTGTGTTGTCGGTGTGTGTTTGTGTGTTGTCGGTGTGTGTGTGTGTGTGTGTTGTCGGTGTGTGTGTGTTGTCGGTGTGTGTGTGTGTGTGTGTGTTGTTGGTGTGTGTGTGTGTGTGTTGTCGGTGTGTGTGTGTGTGTTGTGTGTGTGTGTGTTGTCGGTGTGTGTGTGTGTGTGTGTGTTGTCGGTGTGTGTGTGTGTGTGTTGTCGGTGTGTGTGTGTGTGGTGTGTGTGTGTGTGTTGTCGGTGTGTGTGTGTGTGTGTTGTCGGTGTGTGTGTGTGTTGTCGGTGTGTGTGTGTGTTGTCGGTGTGTGTGTGTGTTGTCGGTGTGTGTGTGTGTGTGTTGTGTGTGTGTGTGTTGTAGGTGTGTGTGTGTTGTCGGTGTGTGTGTGTGTGTTGTCGGTGTGTGTGTGTGTGTTGTCGGTGTGTGTGTGTGTAGTCGGTGTGTGTGTGTGTGTGTGTGTTGTCTGTGTGTGTTTGTGTGTTGTCGGTGTGTGTGTGTGTGTGTGTTGTCGGTGTGTGTGTGTGTTGTCGGTGTGTGTGTTGTGTGTGTGTGTGTTGTCGGTGTGTGTGTGTGTTGTCGGTGTGTGTGTGTGTGTGTGTGTTGTCGGTGTGTGTGTGTTGTCGGTGTGTGTGTGTGTTGTCGGTGTGTGTGTGTGTGTGTGTGTGTTGTCGGTGTGTGTGTGTGTAGTCGGTGTGTGTGTGTGTGTGTGTTGTCGGTGTGTGTGTGTGTGTTGTCGGTGTGTGTGTGTGTGTGTGTTGTCGTTGTGTGTGTGTTGTCGGTGTGTGTGTTGTGTGTGTGTGTGTTGTCGGTGTGTGTGTGTGTTGTCGGTGTGTGTGTGTGTGTGTGTTGTCGGTGTGTGTGTGTTGTCGGTGTGTGTGTGTGTGTTGTCGGTGTGTGTGTGTGTGTGTGTGTGTGTTGTCGGTGTGTGTGTGTGTAGTCGGTGTGTGTGTGTGTGTGTGTGTGTGTGTGTGTCGGTGTGTGTGTGTGTGTTGTCGGTATGTGTGTGTGTGTGTGTTGTCGGTGTGTGTGTGTGTTGTCGGTGTGTGTGTTGTGTGTGTGTGTGTTGTTGGTGTGTGTGTGTGTTGTCGGTGTGTGTGTGTGTGTGTGTTGTCGGTGTGTGTGTGTTGTCGGTGTGTGTGTGTGTGTTGTCGGTGTGTGTGTGTGTGTGTGTGTGTGTGTGTGTGTGTGTCGGTGTGTGTGTGTGTGTGTTGTCGATGTGTGTGTGTGTGTGTGTTGTCGGTGTGTTTGTGTGTGTGTGTTGTCGGTGTGTGTGTGTGTGTGTTGTCGGTGTGTGTGTGTGTTGTGTGTGTGTCTGTGTTGTCGGTGTGTGTGTGTGTGTGTGTGTTGTCGGTGTGTGTGTGTGTGTGTTGTCGGTGTGTGTGTGTGTGTTGTGTGTGTGTGTGTTGTCGGTGTGTGTGTATGTGTGTTGTCGGTGTGCGTGTGTGTTGTCGGTGTGTGTGTGTGTGTTGTCGGTGTGTGTGTGTGTGTGTTGTCGGTGTGTGTGTGTGTGTGTGTGTGTGTGTGTTGTAGGTGTGTGTGTGTGTGTTGTCGGTGTGTGTGTGTGTAGTCGGTGTGTGTGTGTGTGTGTGTGTTGTCGGTGTGTGTGTGTGTGTTGTCGGTGTGTGTGTGTGTGTGTGTTGTCGGTGTGTGTGTGTGTTGTCGGTGTGTGTGTGTGTGTTGTGTGTGTCTGTGTTGTCGGTGTGTGTGTGTGTGTGTGTGTTGTCGGTGTGTGTGTGTGTGTGTTGTCGGTGTGTGTGTGTGTGTTGTGTGTGTGTGTGTTGTCGGTGTGTGTGTGTGTGTGTTGTCGGTGTGTGTGTGTGTTGTCGGTGTGTGTGTGTGTGTTGTCGGTGTGTGTGTGTGTGTGTTGTCGGTGTGTGTGTGTGTGTGTTGTGTGTGTGTGTGTTGTAGGTGTGTGTGTGTGTGTTGTCGGTGAGTGTGTGTGTAGTCGGTGTGTGTGTGTGTGTGTGTGTGTGTGGTCGGTGTGTGTGTGTGTGTGTGTTGTCGGTGTGTGTGTGTGTTGTCGGTGTGTGTGTTGTGTGTGTGTGTGTTGTCGGTGTGTGTGTGTGTTGTCGGTGTGTGTGTGTGTGTGTGTTGTCGGTGTGTGTGTGTTGTCGGTGTGTGTGTGTGTGTTGTCGGTGTGTGTGTGTGTGTGTGTGTGTGTGTTGTCGGTGTGTGTGTGTGTAGTCGGTGTGTGTGTGTGTGTGTGTGTGTGTGTTGTCGGTGTGTGTGTGTGTGTTGTCGGTGTGTGTGTTGTGTGTGTGTGTGTTGTCGGTGTGTGTGTGTGTTGTCGGTGTGTGTGTGTGTGTTGTCGGTGTGTGTGTGTTGTCGGTGTGTGTGTGTGTGTTGTCGGTGTGTGTGTGTGTGTGTGTGTGTTGTCGGTGTGTGTGTGTGTAGTCGGTGTGTGTGTGTGTGTGTGTGTGTGTGTGTTGTCGGTGTGTGTGTGTGTGTTGTCGGTATGTGTGTGTGTGTGTGTTGTCGGTGTGTGTGTGTGTTGTCGGTGTGTGTGTTGTGTGTGTGTGTGTTGTTGGTGTGTGTGTGTGTTGTCGGTGTGTGTGTGTGTGTGTTTGTGTTGTCGGTGTGTGTGTGTGTGTGTGTGTGTTGTCAGTGTGTGTGTGTGTGTGTGTGTTGTCGGTGTGTGTGTGTGTGTGTTGTCGGTGTGTGTGTGTGTGTGTGTGTTGTCGGTGTGTGTGTGTGTGTTGCTGGTGTTTGTGTGTGTGTGTGTTGTTGGTGTGTGTGTGTGTTGTCGGTGTGTGTGTGTGTGTGTGTGTGTGTGTGTGTGTTGTCGGTGTGTGTGTGTGTGTTGTCGATGTGTGTGTGTGTGTGTGTGTGTTGTCGGTGTGTTTGTGTGTGTTGTCGGTGTGTGTGTGTGTGTTGTCGGTGTGTGTGTGTGTGTTGCTGGTGTTTGTGTGTGTGTGTGTTGTCGGTGTGTGTGTGTGTGTTGTCGGTGTGTGTGTGTGTGTTGTCGGTGTGTGTGTGTGTGTTGCTGGTGTTTGTGTGTGTGTGTGTTGTCGGTGTGTGTGTGTGTGTTGTCGGTGTGTGTGTGTGTGTGTGTGTGTGTGTGTGTGTGTGTGTGTGTGTGTGTTGTCGGTGTGTGTGTGTGTGTTGTCGATGTGTGTGTGTGTGTGTGTTGTCGGTGTGTTTGTGTGTGTGTGTTGTCGGTGTGTGTGTGTGTGTGTTGTCGGTGTGTGTGTGTGTGTTGTGTGTGTGTGTGTTGTCGGTGTGTGTGTGTGTGTGTGTGTGTTGTCGGTGTGTGTGTGTGTGTGTTGTCGGTGTGTGTGTGTGTGGTGTGTGTGTGTGTTGTCGGTGTGTGTGTGTGTGTGTTGTCGGTGTGTGTGTGTGTTGTCGGTGTGTGTGTGTGTGTTGTCGGTGTGTGTGTGTGTTGTCGGTGTGTGTGTGTGTGTGTTGTGTGTGTGTGTGTTGTAGGTGTGTGTGTGTGTGTTGTCGGTGTGTGTGTGTGTGTTGTCGGTGTGTGTGTGTGTGTTGTCGGTGTGTGTGTGTGTAGTCGGTGTGTGTGTGTGTGTGTGTGTGTGTTGTCGGTGTGTGTTTGTGTGTTGTCGGTGTGTGTGTGTGTGTGTGTTGTCGGTGTGTGTGTGTTGTCGGTGTGTGTGTGTGTGTGTGTGTTGTTGGTGTGTGTGTGTGTGTGTTGTCGGTGTGTGTGTGTGTGTTGTGTGTGTGTGTGTTGTCGGTGTGTGTGTGTGTGTGTGTGTTGTCGGTGTGTGTGTGTGTGTGTTGTCGGTGTGTGTGTGTGTGGTGTGTGTGTGTGTGTTGTCGGTGTGTGTGTGTGTGTGTTGTCGGTGTGTGTGTGTGTTGTCGGTGTGTGTGTGTGTTGTCGGTGTGTGTGTGTGTTGTCGGTGTGTGTGTGTGTGTGTTGTGTGTGTGTGTGTTGTAGGTGTGTGTGTGTGTGTTGTCGGTGTGTGTGTGTGTGTTGTCGGTGTGTGTGTGTGTGTTGTCGGTGTGTGTGTGTGTAGTCGGTGTGTGTGTGTGTGTGTGTGTTGTCTGTGTGTGTTTGTGTGTTGTCGGTGTGTGTGTGTGTGTGTGTTGTCGGTGTGTGTGTGTGTTGTCGGTGTGTGTGTTGTGTGTGTGTGTGTTGTCGGTGTGTGTGTGTGTTGTCGGTGTGTGTGTGTGTGTGTGTGTTGTCGGTGTGTGTGTGTTGTCGGTGTGTGTGTGTGTTGTCGGTGTGTGTGTGTGTGTGTGTGTGTTGTCGGTGTGTGTGTGTGTAGTCGGTGTGTGTGTGTGTGTGTGTTGTCGGTGTGTGTGTGTGTGTTGTCGGTGTGTGTGTGTGTGTGTGTTGTCGTTGTGTGTGTGTTGTCGGTGTGTGTGTTGTGTGTGTGTGTGTTGTCGGTGTGTGTGTGTGTTGTCGGTGTGTGTGTGTGTGTGTGTTGTCGGTGTGTGTGTGTTGTCGGTGTGTGTGTGTGTGTTGTCGGTGTGTGTGTGTGTGTGTGTGTTGTCGGTGTGTGTGTGTGTAGTCGGTGTGTGTGTGTGTGTGTGTGTGTGTGTGTTGTCGGTGTGTGTGTGTGTGTTGTCGGTATGTGTGTGTGTGTGTGTTGTCGGTGTGTGTGTGTGTTGTCGGTGTGTGTGTTGTGTGTGTGTGTGTTGTTGGTGTGTGTGTGTGTTGTCGGTGTGTGTGTGTGTGTGTGTTGTCGGTGTGTGTGTGTTGTCGGTGTGTGTGTGTGTGTTGTCGGTGTGTGTGTGTGTGTGTGTGTGTGTGTGTGTGTGTTGTCGGTGTGTGTGTGTGTGTTGTCGATGTGTGTGTGTGTGTGTGTTGTCGGTGTGTTTGTGTGTGTGTGTTGTCGGTGTGTGTGTGTGTGTGTTGTCGGTGTGTGTGTGTGTTGTGTGTGTGTCTGTGTTGTCGGTGTGTGTGTGTGTGTGTGTGTTGTCGGTGTGTGTGTGTGTGTGTTGTCGGTGTGTGTGTGTGTGTTGTGTGTGTGTGTGTTGTCGGTGTGTGTGTATGTGTGTTGTCGGTGTGCGTGTGTGTTGTCGGTGTGTGTGTGTGTGTTGTCGGTGTGTGTGTGTGTGTGTTGTCGGTGTGTGTGTGTGTGTTGTGTGTGTGTGTGTTGTAGGTGTGTGTGTGTGTGTTGTCGGTGTGTGTGTGTGTAGTCGGTGTGTGTGTGTGTGTGTGTGTGTGTTGTCGGTGTGTGTGTGTGTGTTGTCGGTGTGTGTGTGTGTGTGTGTTGTCGGTGTGTGTGTGTGTTGTCGGTGTGTGTGTGTGTGTTGTGTGTGTCTGTGTTGTCGGTGTGTGTGTGTGTGTGTGTGTTGTCGGTGTGTGTGTGTGTGTGTTGTCGGTGTGTGTGTGTGTGTTGTGTGTGTGTGTGTTGTCGGTGTGTGTGTGTGTGTGTTGTCGGTGTGTGTGTGTGTTGTCGGTGTGTGTGTGTGTGTTGTCGGTGTGTGTGTGTGTGTGTTGTCGGTGTGTGTGTGTGTGTGTTGTGTGTGTGTGTGTTGTAGGTGTGTGTGTGTGTGTTGTCGGTGTGTGTGTGTGTAGTCGGTGTGTGTGTGTGTGTGTGTGTGTGTTGTCGGTGTGTGTGTGTGTGTGTGTTGTCGGTGTGTGTGTGTGTTGTCGGTGTGTGTGTTGTGTGTGTGTGTGTTGTCGGTGTGTGTGTGTGTTGTCGGTGTGTGTGTGTGTGTGTGTTGTCGGTGTGTGTGTGTTGTCGGTGTGTGTGTGTGTGTTGTCGGTGTGTGTGTGTGTGTGTGTGTGTGTGTTGTCGGTGTGTGTGTGTGTAGTCGGTGTGTGTGTGTGTGTGTGTGTGTGTGTTGTCGGTGTGTGTGTGTGTGTTGTCGGTGTGTGTGTTGTGTGTGTGTGTGTTGTCGGTGTGTGTGTGTGTTGTCGGTGTGTGTGTGTGTGTTGTCGGTGTGTGTGTGTTGTCGGTGTGTGTGTGTGTGTTGTCGGTGTGTGTGTGTGTGTGTGTGTGTTGTCGGTGTGTGTGTGTGTAGTCGGTGTGTGTGTGTGTGGTGTGTGTGTGTGTTGTCGGTGTGTGTGTGTGTGTTGTCGGTATGTGTGTGTGTGTGTGTTGTCGGTGTGTGTGTGTGTTGTCGGTGTGTGTGTTGTGTGTGTGTGTGTTGTTGGTGTGTGTGTGTGTTGTCGGTGTGTGTGTGTGTGTGTTTGTGTTGTCGGTGTGTGTGTGTGTGTGTGTGTGTTGTCAGTGTGTGTGTGTGTGTGTGTGTTGTCGGTGTGTGTGTGTGTGTGTTGTCGGTGTGTGTGTGTGTGTGTGTGTTGTCGGTGTGTGTGTGTGTGTTGCTGGTGTTTGTGTGTGTGTGTGTTGTTGGTGTGTGTGTGTGTTGTCGGTGTGTGTGTGTGTGTGTGTGTGTGTGTGTGTGTCGGTGTGTGTGTGTGTGTTGTCGATGTGTGTGTGTGTGTGTGTGTGTTGTCGGTGTGTTTGTGTGTGTGTGTTGTCGGTGTGTGTGTGTGTGTGTTGTCGGTGTGTGTGTGTGTGTTGTGTGTGTGTGTGTTGTCGGTGTGTGTGTGTGTGTTGTCGGTGTGTGTGTGTGTGTGTGTGTGTGTTGTCGGTGTGTGTGTGTGTGTGTTGTCGGTGTGTGTGTGTGTTGTGTGTGTGTGTGTTGTCGGTGTGTGTGTGTGTGTGTTGTCGGTGTGTGTGTGTGTTGTCGGTGTGTGTGTGTGTGTTGTCGGTGTGTGTGTGTGTGTGTTGTCGGTGTGTGTGTGTGTGTGTTGTGTGTGTGTGTGTTGTAGGTGTGTGTGTGTGTGTGTTGTCGGTGTGTGTGTGTTGTCGGTGTGTGTGTGTGTGTGTGTGTGTGTGTGTGTGTGTGTTGTCGGTGTGTGTGTGTGTGTTGTCGGTGTGTGTGTGTTGTGTGTGTGTGTGTTGTCGGTGTGTGTGTGTGTTGTCGGTGTGTGTGTGTGTGTGTGTGTGTTGTCGGTGTGTGTGTGTGTGTGTTGTCGGTGTGTGTGTGTGTGTGTTGTGTGTGTGTTTGTTGTCGGTGTGTGTGTGTGTGTGTTGTCGGTGTGTGTGTGTGTGTTGTCGGTGTTTGTGTGTGTGTGTGTGTTGTCGGTGTGTGTGTGTGTGTGTGTTGTCGGTGTGTGTGTGTGTGTTGTCGGTGTTTGTGTGTGTGTGTTGTCGGTGTGTGTGTGTGTGTGCGTGTGTGTGTGTGTGTTGTCGGTGTGTGTGTGTGTGTTGTCGATGTGTGTGTGTGTGTGTGTTGTCGGTGTGTTTGTGTGTGTGTGTTGTCGGTGTGTGTGTGTGTGTGTTGTCGGTGTGTGTGTGTGTGTGTGTGTTGTCGGTGTGTGTGTGTGTGTTGTCGGTGTGTGTGTGTGTGTGTGTTGTCGGTGTGTGTGTGTGTGTTGCTGGTGTTTGTGTGTGTGTGTGTTGTCGGTGTGTGTGTGTGTGTTGTCGGTGTGTGTGTGTGTGTGTTGTCGGTGTGTGTGTGTGTGTTGTCGGTGTGTGTGTGTGTGTGTGTGTGTGTGTGTTGTCGGTGTGTGTGTGTGTGTTGTCGGTGTGTGTGTGTGTGTTGTGTGTGTGTGTGTTGTCGGTGTGTGTGTGTGTTGTTGGTGTGTGTGTGTGTGTGTTGTCGGTGTGTGTGTGTGTGTGTTGTCGGTGTGTGTGTGTGTGTGTGGTGTGTGTCGGTGTGTGTGTGTGTGTGTTGTCGGTGTGTGTGTGTGTTGTCGGTGTGTGTGTGTGTGTGTGTGTTGTCGGTGTGTGTGTGTTGTCGGTGTGTGTGTGTGTTGTCGGTGTCGTGTGTGTGTGTGTGTGTGTTGTCGGTGTGTGTGTGTGTAGTCGGTGTGTGTGTGTGTGTGTGTTGTCGGTGTGTGTGTGTGTGTTGTCGGTGTGTGTGTGTGTGTGTGTTGTCGTTGTGTGTGTGTTGTCGGTGTGTGTGTTGTGTGTGTGTGTGTTGTCGGTGTGTGTGTGTGTTGTCGGTGTGTGTGTGTGTGTGTGTTGTCGGTGTGTGTGTGTTGTCGGTGTGTGTGTGTGTGTTGT
>NW_027675614.1:355000-357868 GCF_965601325.2 Salmo salar | reverse complement strand
TGTGTCTTGTCGGGGGGGTGTGTGTTGTCGTTGTGTGTGTGTGTGTGTGTGGTAGGTGTGTGTGTGTGTTGTCGGTGTGTGTGTGTGTGTGTTGTCGGTGTGTGTGTGTGTTGTCGGTGTGTGTGTGTGTTGTCGGTGTGTGTGTGTGTGTGTTGTCGGTGTGTGTGTGTGTGTGTGTCGTGTGTGTGTGTGTTGTCGGTGTGTGTGTGTGTTGTCGGTGTGTGTGTGTGTTGTCGGTGTGTGTGTGTGTGTGTTGTCGGTGTGTGTGTGTGTTGTCGGTGTGTGTGTGTGTGTGTGTTGTCGGTGTGTGTGTGTGTGCTGTGTTGTCGGTGTGTGTGTGTGTGTGTTGTCGGTGTGTGTGTGTGTGTTTGTCGGTGTGTGTGTGTGTTGTCGTTGTGTGTGTGTGTGTGTGTGTGGTCGGTGTGTGTGTGTGTTGTCGGTGTGTGTGTGTGTGTGTTGTCGGTGTGTGTGTGTGTGTGTGTTGTCGGTGTGTGTGTGTGTGTGTCGTGTGTGTGTGTGTGTTGTCGGTGTGTGTGTGTGTGTTGTCGGTGTGTGTGTGTGTGTGTTGTCGGTGTGTGTGTGTGTTGTCGGTGTGTGTGTGTGTGTTGTCGTGTGTGTGTGTGTGTGTGTGTGTGTGTGTGTTGTCGGTGTGTGTGTGTGTTGTGTGTGTGTGTGTGTTGTCGGTGTGTGTGTGTGTGTTGTCGGTGTGTGTGTGTGTGTGTGTTTGTCGGTGTGTGTGTGTGTTGTCGTTGTGTGTGTGTGTGTGTGTGTGGTGTGTGTGTGTGTTGTCGGTGTGTGTGTGTGTGTGTTGTCGGTGTGTGTGTGTGTTGTCGGTGTGTGTGTGTGTGTGTGTGTTGTCGGTGTGTGTGTGTGTGTTGTCGGTGTGTGTGTGTGTGTGTGTTGTCGGTGTGTGTGTGTGTGTTGTCGGTGTGTGTGTGTGTGTTGTCGGTGTGTGTGTGTGTCGGTGTGTGTGTGTGTGTGTGTTGTCGGTGTGTGTGTGTGTGTGTGTTGTCGGTGTGTGTGTGTTGTCGGTGTGTGTGTGTGTGTCTGTGTGTTGTCGGTGTGTGTGTGTGTGTGTTGTCGGTGTGTGTGTGTGTTGTCGGTGTGTGTGTGTGTGTGTGTTGTCGGTGTGTGTGTGTTGTCGGTGTGTGTGTGTGTGTTGTCGGTGTGTTGTCGGTGTGTGTGTGTGTGTTGTCGGTGTGTGTGTGTGTTGTCGGTGTGTGTGTGTGTGTTGTCGGTGTGTGTGTGTTGTCGGTGGTGTGTGTGTGTGTGTGTTGTCGGTGTGTGTGTGAGTGTGTGTTGTCGGTGTGTGTGTGTGTGTGTGTGTTGTCGGTGTGTGTGTGTGTGTGTCGGTGTGTGTGTGTGTGTGTGTGTTGTCGGTGTGTGTGTGTGTGTTGTCGGTGTGTGTGTGTGGTGTGTCGGTGTGTGTGTGTGTGTGTGTGTGTGTGTGTGTTGTCGGTGTGTGTGTGTGTGTTGTCGGTGTGTGTGTGTGTGTCGGTGTGTGTGTGTGTGTGTTGTCGGTGTGTGTGTGTGTTGTCGGTGTGTGTGTGTGTGTTGTCGGTGTGTGTGTGTGTGTGTTGTCGGTGTGTGTGTGTGTGTCGGTGTGTGTGTGTGTGTTGTCGGTGTGTGTGTGTGTGTGTGTGGTAGGTGTGTGTGTGTGTTGTCGGTGTGTGTGTGTGTGTGTTGTCGTGTGTGTGTGTGTGTTGTCGGTGTGTGTGTGTTGTCGGTGCGTGTGTGTGTGTGTGTGTTGTCGGTGTGTGTGTGGTGTGTGTTGTCGGTGTGTGTGTGTGTGTGTGTTGTCGGTGTGTGTGTGTGTTGTCGGTGTGTGTGTGTGTGTGTGTGTGTGTGTTGTCGGTGTGTGTGTGTGTGTTGTCGGTGTGTGTGTGTTGCCGGTGTGTGTGTGTGTGTGTTGTCGGTGTGTTGTCGGTGTGTGTGTGTGTGTTGTCGGTGTGTGTGTGTGTGTGTTGTCGGTGTGTGTGTGTGTGTTGTCGGTGTGTGTGTGTTGTCGGTGCGTGTGTGTGTGTGTTGTCGGTGTGTGTGTGTGTTGTCGGTGTGTGTGTTGTCGGTGTGTGTGTGTGTGTGTTGTCGGTGTGTGTGTGTGTTGTGTGTGTTGTGTGTTGTCGGTGTGTGTGTGTGTGTGTGTTGTCGGTGTGTGTGTGTGTGTGTGTCTTGTCGGGGGGGTGTGTTGTCGGTGTGTGTGTGTGTGTGTGGTAGGTGTGTGTGTGTGTTGTCGGTGTGTGTGTGTGTGTGTTGTCGGTGTGTGTGTGTGTTGTCGGTGTGTGTGTGTGTTGTCGGTGTGTGTGTGTGTGTTGTCGTGTGTGTGTGTGTGTGTGTGTTGTCGGTGTGTGTGTGTGTTGTCGGTGTGTGTGTGTGTTGTCGGTGTGTGTGTGTGTGTTGTCGGTGTGTGTGTGTGTTGTCGGTGTGTGTGTGTGTGTGTGTTGTCGGTGTGTGTGTGTGTGTGTGTTGTCGGTGTGTGTGTGTGTGTGTTGTCGGTGTGTGTGTGTGTGTGTGTTGTCGTGTGTGTGTGTGTGTTGTCGGTGTGTGTGTGTGTGTGTCGGTGTGTGTGTGTGTGTGTGTTGTCGGTGTGTGTGTGTGTTGTCGGTGTGTGTGTGTGTGTTGTCGGTGTGTGTGTGTGTGTGTGTTGTCGGTGTGTGTGTGTCTGTGTTGTCGGTGTGTGTGTGTGTGTGTTGTCGGTGTGTGTGTGTGTTGTCGGTGTGTGTGAGTGTGTTGCGGTGTGTGTGTGTGTGTGTGTGTTGTCGGTGTGTGTGTGTGTGTTGTCGGTGTGTGTGTGTTGTCGGTGTGTGTGTGTGTGTGTTGTCGGTGTGTGTGTGTGTGTGTTGTCAGTGTGTGTGTGTGTGTTGTCGGTGT
>NW_027675614.1:202500-347500 GCF_965601325.2 Salmo salar | reverse complement strand
TGTGTGTGTGTGTGTGTTGTCGTGTGTGTGTGTGTGTTGTCGGTGTGTGTGTGTGTGTGTTGTCGGTGTGTGTGTGTGTTGTCGGTGTGTGTGTGTGTGTGTGTTGTCGGTGTGTGTGTGTGTTGTCGGTGTGTGTGTGTGTGTCTGTGTGTTGTCGGTGTGTGTGTGTGTGTGTGTTGTCGTGTGTGTGTGTGTTGTCGGTGTGTGTGTGTGTGTGTGTTGTCGGTGTGTGTGTGTTCGGTGTGTGTGTGTGTGTTGTCGGTGTGTGTGGTGTGTGTGTGTGTGTTGTCGGTGTGTGTGTGTGTTGTCGGTGTGTGTGTGTGTGTTGTCGGTGTGTGTGTGTTGTCGGTGCGTGTGTGTGTGTGTGTGTGTTGTCGGTGTGTGTGTGGTGTGTGTTGTCGGTGTGTGTGTGTGTGTTGTCGGTGTGTGTGTGTGTTGTCGGTGTGTGTGTGTGTGTGTGTGTGTGTTGTCGGTGTGTGTGTGTGTGTTGTCGGTGTGTGTGTGTTGTCGGTGTGTGTGTGTGTGTTGTCGGTGTGTTGTCGGTGTGTGTGTGTGTGTTGTCGGTGTGTGTGTGTGTGTGTTGTCGGTGTGTGTGTGTGTGTTGTCGGTGTGTGTGTGTTGTCGGTGTGTGTGTGTGTGTGTTGTCGGTGTGTGTGTGTGTGTGTCGGTGTGTGTGTGTGTGTTGTCGGTGTGTGTGTGTGTGTGTTGTCGGTGTGTGTGTGTGTGTTGTCGGTGTGTGTGTGTGTGTGTGTGTGTGTCGGTGTGTGTGTGTGTGTGTGTGTTGTCGGTGTGTGTGTGTGTGTGTTGTCGGTGTGTGTGTGTGTGTGTGTGTTGTCGGTGTGTGTGTGTGTGTTGTCGGTGTGTGTGTGTGTTGTCGGTGTGTGTGTGTGTGTGTGTGTCGTGTGTGTGTGTGTGTGTTGTCGTGTGTGTGTGTGTGTGTTGTCGGTGTGTGTGTGTTTGTGTGTTGTCGGTGTGTGTGTGTGTGTGTTGTCGGTGTGTGTGTGTGTTGTCGGTGTGTGTGTGTGTGTTGTCGGTGTGTGTGTGTGTGTGTGTGTGTGTGTGTGTGTTGTCGGTGTGTGTGTGTGTGTTGTCGGTGTGTGTGTGTGTGTGTGTGTGTTGTCGGTGTGTGTGTGTGTTGTCGTGTGTGTGTGTGTTGTGTGTGTGTGTGTTGTCGGTGTGTGTGTGTGTGTGTTGTCGTGTGTGTGTGTGTGTGTGTGTGTTGTCGGTGTGTGTGTGTGTGTGTTGTCGGTGTGTGTGTGTGTGTGTTGTCGGTGTGTGTGTGTGTGTGTGTTGTGTGTGTGTGTGTTGTCGGTGTGTGTGTGTGTGTGTTGTCGGTGTGTGTGTGTGTGTGTTGTCGGTGTGTGTGTGTGTGTGTTGTCGGTGTGTGTGTGTGTGTGTGTGTTGTCGGTGTGTGTGTGTGTTGTGTGTGTGTGTGTTGTCGGTGTGTGTGTGTGTTGTCGGTGTGTGTGTGTGTGTGTTGTCGGTGTGTGTGTGTGTGTGTGTGTGTGTGTGTTGTCGGTGTGTGTGTGTGTGTTGTCGGTGTGTGTGTGTGTGTGTGTGTTGTCGGTGTGTGTGTGTGTTGTGTGTGTGTGTGTTGTCGGTGTGTGTGTGTGTTGTCGGTGTGTGTGTGTGTGTGTTGTCGGTGTGTGTGTGTGTGTTGTCGGTGTGTGTGTGTGTGTGTGTGTTGTCGGTGTGTGTGTGTGTTGTGTGTGTGTGTGTTGTCGGTGTGTGTGTGTGTTGTCGGTGTGTGTGTGTGTGTGTTGTCGGTGTGTGTGTGTGTGTTGTCGGTGTGTGTGTGTGTGTTGTCGGTGTGTGTGTGTGTTGTCGGTGTGTGTGTGTGTGTGTGTTGTCGGTGTGTGTGTTGTCGGTGCGTGTGTGTGTGTGTGTGTGTTGTCGGTGTGTGTGTGGTGTGTGTTGTCGGTGTGTGTGTGTGTGTGTGTGTCGGTGTGTGTGTGTGTTGTCGGTGTGTGTGTGTGTGTGTGTGTGTTGTCGGTGTGTGTGTGTGTGTGTGTTGTCGGTGTGTGTGTGTTGTCGGTGTGTGTGTGTGTGTGTGTGTTGTCGGTGTGTGTGTGTGTGTTGTCGGTGTGTGTGTGTGTGTGTTGTCGGTGTGTGTGTGTGTGTGTGTTGTCGGTGTGTGTGTGTTGTCGGTGTGTGTGTGTGTGTGTTGTCGGTGTGTGTGTGTGTTGTCGGTGTGTGTGTGTGTGTTGTCGGTGTGTGTGTGTGTGTGTGTTGTCGGTGTGTGTGTGTTGTCGGTGCGTGTGTGTGTGTGTGTGTGTTGTCGGTGTGTGTGTGAGTGTGTGTTGTCGGTGTGTGTGTGTGTGTCGGTGTGTGTGTGTGTGTTGTCGGTGTGTTGTCGGTGTGTGTGTGTGTGTTGTCGGTGTGTGTGTGTGTTGTCGGTGTGTGTGTGTGTGTGTGTTGTCGGTGTGTGTGTGTTGTCGGTGCGTGTGTGTGTGTGTGTGTGTTGTCGGTGTGTGTGTGTGTGTGTTGTCGGTGTGTGTGTGTGTGTGTGTTGTCGGTGTGTGTGTGTGTTGTCGGTGTGTGTGTGTGTGTGTGTGTGTGTGTGTTGTCGGTGTGTGTGTGTGTGTGTGTTGTCGTGTGTGTGTGTTGTCGGTGTGTGTGTGTGTGTTGTCGGTGTGTGTGTGTGTGTGTGTGTGTGTGTGTGTGTTGTCGGTGTGTGTGTGTGTGTGTTGTCGGTGTGTGTGTGTGTGTGTCTTGTCGGTGGTGGGTGTGTTGTCGTTGTGTGTGTGTGTTGTGTTTGTGTGTGTTGTCGGTGTGTGTGTGTGTGTGTTGTCGGTGTGTGTGTGTGTTGTCGGTGTGTGTGTGTGTGTGTGTTGTCGGTGTGTGTGTGTGTGTTGTCGGTGTGTGTGTGTGTGTGTGTGTGTGTGTGTTGTCGGTGTGTGTGTGTTGTCGGTGTGTTGTCGGTGTGTGTGTGTTGTCGGTGTGTTGTCGGTGTGTGTGTGTGTGTGTGTTGTCGGTGTGTGTGTGTGTGTTGTCGGTGTGTGTGTGTGTGTGTGTGTGTGTTGTCGGTGTGTGTGTTGTGTGTGTGTGTTGTCGGTGTGTGTGTGTGTGTGTTGTCGGTGTGTGTGTGTGTGTGTGTGTTGTCGGTGTGTGTGTGTGTGTTGTCGGTGTGTGTGTGTGTTGTCGGTGTGTGTGTGTGTGTGTGTTGTCAGTGTGTGTGTGTGTGTCTTGTCAGTGTGTGTGTGTTGTCGGTGTGTGTGTGTTTATGTGTTGTCGGTGTGTGTGTGTGTGTGTTGTCGGTGTGTGTGTGTGTTGTCGGTGTGTGTGTGTGTGTTGTCGGTGTGTGTGTGTGTGTGTGTGTGTGTGTGTGTGTTGTCGGTGTGTGTGTGTGTGTTGTCGGTGTGTGTGTGTGTGTGTGTGTTGTCGGTGTGTGTGTGTGTGTTGTCGGTGTGTGTGTGTGTGTTGTCGTGTGTGTGTGTGTTGTGTGTGTGTGTGTTGTCGGTGTGTGTGTGTGTGTGTTGTCGGTGTGTGTGTGTGTGTGTGTGTGTGTTGTCGGTGTGTGTGTGTGTGTGTTGTCGGTGTGTGTGTGTGTGTTGTCGTTGTGTGTGTGTGTGTTGTGTGTGTGTGTGTTGTCGGTGTGTGTGTGTGTGTGTGTCGGTGTGTGTGTGTGTGTGTGTGTTGTCGGTGTGTGTGTGTGTGTGTTGTCGGTGTGTGTGTGTGTGTGTGTGTGTTGTCGGTGTGTGTGTGTGTGTGTGTGTGTGTGTGTTGTCGGTGTGTGTGTGTGTTGTCGGTGTGTGTGTGTGTGTGTTGTCGGTGTGTGTGTGTGTGTGTGTGTGTGTGTGTGTGTGTTGTCGGTGTGTGTGTGTGTGTTGTCGGTGTGTGTGTGTGTGTGTTGTCGGTGGTGTGTGTGTGTGTGTTGTCGGTGTGTGTGTGTGTGTGTTGTCGGTGTGTGTGTGTGTGTTGTCGGTGTGTGTGTGTGTGTTGTCGGTGTGTGTGTGTGTTGTGTGTGTGTGTGTTGTCGGTGTGTGTGTGTGTTGTCGGTGTGTGTGTGTGTTGTCGGTGTGTGTGTGTGTGTTGTCGGTGTGTGTGTGTGTGTTGTCGGTGTGTGTGTGTGTGTGTGTGTGTGTTGTCGGTGTGTGTGTGTTGTCGGTGCGTGTGTGTGTGTGTTGTCGGTGTGTGTGTGTGTTGTCGGTGTGTGTGTGTGTGTTGTCGGTGTGTGTGTGTGTGTGTTGTCGGTGTGTGTGTGTGTTGTGTGTGTGTGTGTGTTGTCGGTGTGTGTGTGTGTGTGTGTTGTCGGTGTGTGTGTGTGTGTGTGTCTTGTCGGGGGGGGTGTGTTGTCGTTGTGTGTGTGTGTGTGTGTGTGGTAGGTGTGTGTGTGTGTTGTCGGTGTGTGTGTGTGTGTGTTGTCGGTGTGTGTGTGTGTTGTCGGTGTGTGTGTGTGTTGTCGGTGTGTGTGTGTGTGTTGTTGGTGTGTGTGTGTGTGTGTGTGTGTTGTCGGTGTGTGTGTGTGTTGTCGGTGTGTGTGTGTGTTGTCGGTGTGTGTGTGTGTGTTGTCGGTGTGTGTGTGTGTTGTCGGTGTGTGTGTGTGTGTGTGTTGTCGGTGTGTGTGTGTGTCTGTGTTGTCGGTGTGTGTGTGTGTGTGTTGTCGGTGTGTGTGTGTGTGTGTGTATTGTCGATGTGTGTGTGTTGTCGTTGTGTGTGTGTGTGTGTGTGGTAGGTGTGTGTGTGTGTTGTCGGTGTGTGTGTGTGTGTGTTGTCGGTGTGTGTGTGTGTTGTCAGTGTGTGTGTGTGTGTGTGTGTTGTCGGTGTGTGTGTGTGTGTTGTTGGTGTGTGTGTGTGTGTGTGTGTGTTGTCGGTGTGTGTGTGTGTGTGTTGTCGGTGTGTGTGTGTGTGTGTTGTCGGTGTGTGTGTTGTCGGTGTGTGTGTGAGTGTGTGTTGTCGGTGTGTGTGTGTGTGTGTGTTGTCGGTGTGTGTGTGTGTTGTCGGTGTGTGTGTGTGTGTCTGTGTGTTGTCGGTGTGTGTGTGTGTGTGTTGTCGGTGTGTGTGTGTTGCCGTTGTGTGTGTGTGTGTGTGTGTTGTCGGTGTATGTGTGTGTGTTGTCGGTGTGTGTGTGTGTGTGTGTGTGTGTGTGTTGTCGGTGTGTGTGTGTTGTCGGTGTGTTGTCGGTGTGTGTGTGTTGTCGGTGTGTTGTCGGTGTGTGTGTGTGTGTGTGTTGTCGGTGTGTGTGTGTGTGTTGTCGGTGTGTGTGTGTGTGTGTGTGTGTGTTGTCGGTGTGTGTGTTGTGTGTGTGTGTTGTCGGTGTGTGTGTGTGTGTGTTGTCGGTGTGTGTGTGTGTGTGTGTGTTGTCGGTGTGTGTGTGTGTGTTGTCGGTGTGTGTGTGTGTTGTCGGTGTGTGTGTGTGTGTGTGTTGTCAGTGTGTGTGTGTGTGTCTTGTCAGTGTGTGTGTGTTGTCGGTGTGTGTGTGTTTATGTGTTGTCGGTGTGTGTGTGTGTGTGTGTTGTCGGTGTGTGTGTGTGTTGTCGGTGTGTGTGTGTGTGTTGTCGGTGTGTGTGTGTGTGTGTGTGTGTGTGTGTGTTGTCGGTGTGTGTGTGTGTGTTGTCGGTGTGTGTGTGTGTGTGTGTGTGTTGTCGGTGTGTGTGTGTGTGTTGTCGGTGTGTGTGTGTGTGTTGTCGTGTGTGTGTGTGTTGTGTGTGTGTGTGTTGTCGGTGTGTGTGTGTGTGTGTTGTCGGTGTGTGTGTGTGTGTTGTCGGTGTGTGTGTGTGTGTGTGTGTTGTCGGTGTGTGTGTGTGTTGTGTGTGTGTGTGTTGTCGGTGTGTGTGTGTGTTGTCGGTGTGTGTGTGTGTGTGTTGTCGGTGTGTGTGTGTGTGTTGTCGGTGTGTGTGTGTGTGTGTGTGTTGTCGGTGTGTGTGTGTGTTGTGTGTGTGTGTGTTGTCGGTGTGTGTGTGTGTTGTCGGTGTGTGTGTGTGTGTGTTGTCGGTGTGTGTGTGTGTGTTGTCGGTGTGTGTGTGTGTGTTGTCGGTGTGTGTGTGTGTTGTCGGTGTGTGTGTGTGTGTGTGTTGTCGGTGTGTGTGTTGTCGGTGCGTGTGTGTGTGTGTGTGTGTTGTCGGTGTGTGTGTGAGTGTGTGTTGTCGGTGTGTGTGTGTGTGTGTGTTGTCGGTGTGTGTGTGTGTTGTCGGTGTGTGTGTGTGTGTGTGTGTGTTGTCGGTGTGTGTGTGTGTGTGTGTTGTCGCTGTGTGTGTGTTGCCGGTGTGTGTGTGTGTGTGTGTGTTGTCGGTGTGTGTGTGTGTGTTGTCGGTGTGTGTGTGTGTGTGTTGTCGGTGTGTGTGTGTGTGTGTGTTGTCGGTGTGTGTGTGTTGTCGGTGCGTGTGTGTGTGTGTTGTCGGTGTGTGTGTGTGTTGTCGGTGTGTGTGTGTGTGTTGTCGGTGTGTGTGTGTGTGTGTGTTGTCGGTGTGTGTGTGTTGTCGGTGCGTGTGTGTGTGTGTGTGTGTTGTCGGTGTGTGTGTGAGTGTGTGTTGTCGGTGTGTGTGTGTTGCCGGTGTGTGTGTGTGTGTTGTCGGTGTGTTGTCGGTGTGTGTGTGTGTGTTGTCGGTGTGTGTGTGTGTTGTCGGTGTGTGTGTGTGTGTGTGTTGTCGGTGTGTGTGTGTTGTCGGTGCGTGTGTGTGTGTGTGTGTGTTGTCGGTGTGTGTGTGAGTGTGTGTTGTCGGTGTGTGTGTGTGTGTGTGTTGTCGGTGTGTGTGTGTGTTGTCGGTGTGTGTGTGTGTGTGTGTGTGTGTGTGTTGTCGGTGTGTGTGTGTGTGTGTGTTGTCGCTGTGTGTGTGTTGCCGGTGTGTGTGTGTGTGTTGTCGGTGTGTGTGTGTGTTTTGTGTGTGTGTGTGTTGTCGGTGTGTGTGTGTGTGTGTTGTCGGTGTGTGTGTGTGTGTGTCTTGTCGGGGGGGGGGTGTTGTCGTTGTGTGTGTGTGTTGTGTTTGTGTGTGTTGTCGGTGTGTGTGTGTGTGTGTTGTCGGTGTGTGTGTGTGTTGTCGGTGTGTGTGTGTGTGTGTGTTGTCGGTGTGTGTGTGTGTGTTGTCGGTGTGTGTGTGTGTGTGTGTGTGTGTGTGTTGTCGGTGTGTGTGTGTTGTCGGTGTGTTGTCGGTGTGTGTGTGTTGTCGGTGTGTTGTCGGTGTGTGTGTGTGTGTGTGTTGTCGGTGTGTGTGTGTGTGTTGTCGGTGTGTGTGTGTGTGTGTGTGTGTGTTGTCGGTGTGTGTGTTGTGTGTGTGTGTTGTCGGTGTGTGTGTGTGTGTGTTGTCGGTGTGTGTGTGTGTGTGTGTGTTGTCGGTGTGTGTGTGTGTGTTGTCGGTGTGTGTGTGTGTTGTCGGTGTGTGTGTGTGTGTGTGTTGTCAGTGTGTGTGTGTGTGTCTTGTCAGTGTGTGTGTGTTGTCGGTGTGTGTGTGTTTATGTGTTGTCGGTGTGTGTGTGTGTGTGTGTTGTCGGTGTGTGTGTGTGTTGTCGGTGTGTGTGTGTGTGTTGTCGGTGTGTGTGTGTGTGTGTGTGTGTGTGTGTGTTGTCGGTGTGTGTGTGTGTGTTGTCGGTGTGTGTGTGTGTGTGTGTGTTGTCGGTGTGTGTGTGTGTGTTGTCGGTGTGTGTGTGTGTGTTGTCGTGTGTGTGTGTGTTGTGTGTGTGTGTGTTGTCGGTGTGTGTGTGTGTGTGTTGTCGGTGTGTGTGTGTGTGTGTGTGTGTGTTGTCGGTGTGTGTGTGTGTGTGTTGTCGGTGTGTGTGTGTGTGTTGTCGTTGTGTGTGTGTGTGTTGTGTGTGTGTGTGTTGTCGGTGTGTGTGTGTGTGTGTGTGTTCGGTGTGTGTGTGTGTGTGTGTTGTCGGTGTGTGTGTGTGTGTGTTGTCGGTGTGTGTGTGTGTGTGTGTGTGTTGTCGGTGTGTGTGTGTGTTGTGTGTGTGTGTGTTGTCGGTGTGTGTGTGTGTTGTCGGTGTGTGTGTGTGTGTGTTGTCGGTGTGTGTGTGTGTGTGTGTGTGTGTGTGTGTGTGTTGTCGGTGTGTGTGTGTGTGTTGTCGGTGTGTGTGTGTGTGTGTTGTCGGTGGTGTGTGTGTGTGTGTTGTCGTGTGTGTGTGTGTGTGTGTTGTCGGTGTGTGTGTGTGTGTTGTCGGTGTGTGTGTGTGTGTTGTCGGTGTGTGTGTGTGTTGTGTGTGTGTGTGTTGTCGGTGTGTGTGTGTGTTGTCGGTGTGTGTGTGTGTTGTCGGTGTGTGTGTGTGTGTTGTCGGTGTGTGTGTGTGTGTTGTCGGTGTGTGTGTGTGTGTGTGTGTGTGTTGTCGGTGTGTGTGTGTTGTCGGTGCGTGTGTGTGTGTGTTGTCGGTGTGTGTGTGTGTTGTCGGTGTGTGTGTGTGTGTTGTCGGTGTGTGTGTGTGTCTGTTGTCGGTGTGTGTGTGTGTTGTGTGTGTGTGTGTGTTGTCGGTGTGTGTGTGTGTGTGTGTTGTCGGTGTGTGTGTGTGTGTGTGTCTTGTCGGGGGGGGGGTGTTGTCGTTGTGTGTGTGTGTGTGTGTGGTAGGTGTGTGTGTGTGTTGTCGGTGTGTGTGTGTGTGTGTTGTCGGTGTGTGTGTGTGTTGTCGGTGTGTGTGTGTGTTGTCGGTGTGTGTGTGTGTGTTGTTGGTGTGTGTGTGTGTGTGTGTGTGTTGTCGGTGTGTGTGTGTGTTGTCGGTGTGTGTGTGTGTTGTCGGTGTGTGTGTGTGTGTTGTCGGTGTGTGTGTGTGTTGTCGGTGTGTGTGTGTGTGTGTGTTGTCGGTGTGTGTGTGTGTCTGTGTTGTCGGTGTGTGTGTGTGTGTGTTGTCGGTGTGTGTGTGTGTGTGTGTATTGTCGATGTGTGTGTGTTGTCGTTGTGTGTGTGTGTGTGTGTGGTAGGTGTGTGTGTGTGTTGTCGGTGTGTGTGTGTGTGTGTTGTCGGTGTGTGTGTGTGTTGTCAGTGTGTGTGTGTGTGTGTGTGTTGTCGGTGTGTGTGTGTGTGTTGTTGGTGTGTGTGTGTGTGTGTGTGTGTTGTCGGTGTGTGTGTGTGTGTGTTGTCGGTGTGTGTGTGTGTGTGTTGTCGGTGTGTGTGTTGTCGGTGTGTGTGTGAGTGTGTGTTGTCGGTGTGTGTGTGTGTGTGTGTTGTCGGTGTGTGTGTGTGTTGTCGGTGTGTGTGTGTGTGTCTGTGTGTTGTCGGTGTGTGTGTGTGTGTGTTGTCGGTGTGTGTGTGTTGCCGTTGTGTGTGTGTGTGTGTGTTGTCGGTGTGTGTGTGTTGCCGGTGTGTGTGTGTGTGTTGTCGGTGTGTTGTCGGTGTGTGTGTGTGTGTTGTCGGTGTGTGTGTGTGTTGTCGGTGTGTGTGTGTGTGTTGTCGGTGTGTGTGTGTTGTCGGTGCGTGTGTGTGTGTGTGTGTTGTCGGTGTGTGTGTGAGTGTGTGTTGTCGGTGTGTGTGTGTGTGTGTGTGTTGTCGGTGTGTGTGTGTGTTGTCGGTGTGTGTGTGTGTGTGTGTGTGTGTGTTGTCGGTGTGTGTGTGTGTGTTGTCGGTGTGTGTGTGTTGCCGGTGTGTGTGTGTGTGTGTTGTCGGTGTGTTGTCGGTGTGTGTGTGTGTGTTGTCGGTGTGTGTGTGTGTGTGTTGTCGGTGTGTGTGTGTTGCCGGTGTGTGTGTGTGTGTGTTGTCGGTGTGTTGTCGGTGTGTGTGTGTGTGTTGTCGGTGTGTGTGTGTGTGTGTTGTCGGTGTGTGTGTGTGTGTTGTCGGTGTGTGTGTGTTGTCGGTGCGTGTGTGTGTGTGTTGTCGGTGTGTGTGTGTGTTGTCGGTGTGTGTGTGTGTGTTGTCGGTGTGTGTGTGTGTGTGTTGTCGGTGTGTGTGTGTGTTGTGTGTGTGTGTGTGTTGTCGGTGTGTGTGTGTGTGTGTGTTGTCGGTGTGTGTGTGTGTGTGTGTCTTGTCGGGGGGGGGGGTGTTGTCGTTGTGTGTGTGTGTGTGTGTGGTAGGTGTGTGTGTGTGTTGTCGGTGTGTGTGTGTGTGTGTTGTCGGTGTGTGTGTGTGTTGTCGGTGTGTGTGTGTGTTGTCGGTGTGTGTGTGTGTGTTGTTGGTGTGTGTGTGTGTGTGTGTGTGTTGTCGGTGTGTGTGTGTGTTGTCGGTGTGTGTGTGTGTTGTCGGTGTGTGTGTGTGTGTGTGTTGTCGGTGTGTGTGTGTGTTGTCGGTGTGTGTGTGTGTGTGTGTTGTCGGTGTGTGTGTGTGTCTGTGTTGTCGGTGTGTGTGTGTGTGTGTTGTCGGTGTGTGTGTGTGTGTTGTCTGTGTGTGTGTGTGTTGTCGGTGTGTGTGTGTGTTGTCGGTGTGTGTGTGTGTGTGTGTTGTCGGTGTGTGTGTGTGTGTTGTCAGTGTGTGTGTGTGTGTTGTCGGTGTGTGTGTGTGTGTGTGTTGTCGGTGTGTGTGTGTCTGTGTTGTCGGTGTGTGTGTGTGTGTGTTGTCGGTGTGTGTGTGTGTTGTCGGTGTGTGTGAGTGTGTTGCTGGTGTGTGTGTGTGTGTGTGTGTTGTCGGTGTGTGTGTGTGTGTTGTCGGTGTGTGTGTGTGTTGTCGGTGTGTGTGTGTGTATGTGTTGTCGGTGTGTGTGTGTGTCTGTGTTGTCGGTGTGTGTGTGTGTGTGTTGTCGGTGTGTGTGTGTGTGTGTGTATTGTCGGTGTGTGTGTGTTGTCGTTGTGTGTGTGTGTGTGTGTGGTAGGTGTGTGTGTGTGTTGTCGGTGTGTGTGTGTGTGTGTTGTTGGTGTGTGTGTGTGTTGTCGGTGTGTGTGTGTGTGTGTGTGTTGTCGGTGTGTGTGTGTGTTGTTGGTGTGTGTGTGTGTGTGTGTTGTCGGTGTGTGTGTGTGTGTGTTGTCGGTGTGTGTGTTGTCGGTGTGTGTGTGAGTGTGTGTTGTCGGTGTGTGTGTGTGTGTGTGTTGTCGGTGTGTGTGTGTGTTGTCGGTGTGTGTGTGTGTGTCTGTGTGTTGTCGGTGTGTGTGTGTGTGTGTTGTCGGTGTGTGTGTGTTGCCGTTGTGTGTGTGTGTGTGTGTTGTCGGTGTGTGTGTGTTGCCGGTGTGTGTGTGTGTGTTGTCGGTGTGTTGTCGGTGTGTGTGTGTGTGTTGTCGGTGTGTGTGTGTGTTGTCGGTGTGTGTGTGTGTGTTGTCGGTGTGTGTGTGTTGTCGGTGCGTGTGTGTGTGTGTGTGTTGTCGGTGTGTGTGTGAGTGTGTGTTGTCGGTGTGTGTGTGTGTGTGTGTGTTGTCGGTGTGTGTGTGTGTTGTCGGTGTGTGTGTGTGTGTGTGTGTGTGTTGTCGGTGTGTGTGTGTGTGTTGTCGGTGTGTGTGTGTTGCCGGTGTGTGTGTGTGTGTGTTGTCGGTGTGTTGTCGGTGTGTGTGTGTGTGTTGTCGGTGTGTGTGTGTGTGTGTTGTCGGTGTGTGTGTGTGTGTTGTCGGTGTGTGTGTGTTGTCGGTGCGTGTGTGTGTGTGTTGTCGGTGTGTGTGTGTGTTGTCGGTGTGTGTGTGTGTGTTGTCGGTGTGTGTGTGTGTGTGTTGTCGGTGTGTGTGTGTGTTGTGTGTGTGTGTGTGTTGTCGGTGTGTGTGTGTTGCCGGTGTGTGTGTGTGTGTTGTCGGTGTGTTGTCGGTGTGTGTGTGTGTGTTGTCGGTGTGTGTGTGTGTTGTCGGTGTGTGTGTGTGTGTGTGTTGTCGGTGTGTGTGTGTTGTCGGTGCGTGTGTGTGTGTGTGTGTGTTGTCGGTGTGTGTGTGAGTGTGTGTTGTCGGTGTGTGTGTGTGTGTGTGTTGTCGGTGTGTGTGTGTGTTGTCGGTGTGTGTGTGTGTGTGTGTGTGTGTGTGTTGTCGGTGTGTGTGTGTGTGTGTGTTGTCGCTGTGTGTGTGTTGCCGGTGTGTGTGTGTGTGTTGTCGGTGTGTGTGTGTGTTTTGTGTGTGTGTGTGTTGTCGGTGTGTGTGTGTGTGTGTTGTCGGTGTGTGTGTGTGTGTGTCTTGTCGGGGGGGGGGTGTTGTCGTTGTGTGTGTGTGTTGTGTTTGTGTGTGTTGTCGGTGTGTGTGTGTGTGTGTTGTCGGTGTGTGTGTGTGTTGTCGGTGTGTGTGTGTGTGTGTGTTGTCGGTGTGTGTGTGTGTGTTGTCGGTGTGTGTGTGTGTGTGTGTGTGTGTGTGTTGTCGGTGTGTGTGTGTTGTCGGTGTGTTGTCGGTGTGTGTGTGTTGTCGGTGTGTTGTCGGTGTGTGTGTGTGTGTGTGTTGTCGGTGTGTGTGTGTGTGTTGTCGGTGTGTGTGTGTGTGTGTGTGTGTGTTGTCGGTGTGTGTGTTGTGTGTGTGTGTTGTCGGTGTGTGTGTGTGTGTGTTGTCGGTGTGTGTGTGTGTGTGTGTGTTGTCGGTGTGTGTGTGTGTGTTGTCGGTGTGTGTGTGTGTTGTCGGTGTGTGTGTGTGTGTGTGTTGTCAGTGTGTGTGTGTGTGTCTTGTCAGTGTGTGTGTGTTGTCGGTGTGTGTGTGTTTATGTGTTGTCGGTGTGTGTGTGTGTGTGTGTTGTCGGTGTGTGTGTGTGTTGTCGGTGTGTGTGTGTGTGTTGTCGGTGTGTGTGTGTGTGTGTGTGTGTGTGTGTGTTGTCGGTGTGTGTGTGTGTGTTGTCGGTGTGTGTGTGTGTGTGTGTGTTGTCGGTGTGTGTGTGTGTGTTGTCGGTGTGTGTGTGTGTGTTGTCGTGTGTGTGTGTGTTGTGTGTGTGTGTGTTGTCGGTGTGTGTGTGTGTGTGTTGTCGGTGTGTGTGTGTGTGTGTGTGTGTGTTGTCGGTGTGTGTGTGTGTGTGTTGTCGGTGTGTGTGTGTGTGTTGTCGTTGTGTGTGTGTGTGTTGTGTGTGTGTGTGTTGTCGGTGTGTGTGTGTGTGTGTGTTCGGTGTGTGTGTGTGTGTGTGTTGTCGGTGTGTGTGTGTGTGTGTTGTCGGTGTGTGTGTGTGTGTGTGTGTGTTGTCGGTGTGTGTGTGTGTTGTGTGTGTGTGTGTTGTCGGTGTGTGTGTGTGTTGTCGGTGTGTGTGTGTGTGTGTTGTCGGTGTGTGTGTGTGTGTGTGTGTGTGTGTGTGTGTGTTGTCGGTGTGTGTGTGTGTGTTGTCGGTGTGTGTGTGTGTGTGTTGTCGGTGGTGTGTGTGTGTGTGTTGTCGTGTGTGTGTGTGTGTGTGTTGTCGGTGTGTGTGTGTGTGTTGTCGGTGTGTGTGTGTGTGTTGTCGGTGTGTGTGTGTGTTGTGTGTGTGTGTGTTGTCGGTGTGTGTGTGTGTTGTCGGTGTGTGTGTGTGTTGTCGGTGTGTGTGTGTGTGTTGTCGGTGTGTGTGTGTGTGTTGTCGGTGTGTGTGTGTGTGTGTGTGTGTGTTGTCGGTGTGTGTGTGTTGTCGGTGCGTGTGTGTGTGTGTTGTCGGTGTGTGTGTGTGTTGTCGGTGTGTGTGTGTGTGTTGTCGGTGTGTGTGTGTGTGTGTTGTCGGTGTGTGTGTGTGTTGTGTGTGTGTGTGTGTTGTCGGTGTGTGTGTGTGTGTGTGTTGTCGGTGTGTGTGTGTGTGTGTGTCTTGTCGGGGGGGGGTGTTGTCGTTGTGTGTGTGTGTGTGTGTGGTAGGTGTGTGTGTGTGTTGTCGGTGTGTGTGTGTGTGTGTTGTCGGTGTGTGTGTGTGTTGTCGGTGTGTGTGTGTGTGTGTGTTGTCGGTGTGTGTGTGTGTGTTGTCGGTGTGTGTGTGTGTGTGTGTGTGTGTGTGTTGTCGGTGTGTGTGTGTTGTCGGTGTGTTGTCGGTGTGTGTGTGTTGTCGGTGTGTTGTCGGTGTGTGTGTGTGTGTGTGTTGTCGGTGTGTGTGTGTGTGTTGTCGGTGTGTGTGTGTGTGTGTGTGTGTGTTGTCGGTGTGTGTGTTGTGTGTGTGTGTTGTCGGTGTGTGTGTGTGTGTGTTGTCGGTGTGTGTGTGTGTGTGTGTGTTGTCGGTGTGTGTGTGTGTGTTGTCGGTGTGTGTGTGTGTTGTCGGTGTGTGTGTGTGTGTGTGTTGTCAGTGTGTGTGTGTGTGTCTTGTCAGTGTGTGTGTGTTGTCGGTGTGTGTGTGTTTATGTGTTGTCGGTGTGTGTGTGTGTGTGTGTTGTCGGTGTGTGTGTGTGTTGTCGGTGTGTGTGTGTGTGTTGTCGGTGTGTGTGTGTGTGTGTGTGTGTGTGTGTGTTGTCGGTGTGTGTGTGTGTGTTGTCGGTGTGTGTGTGTGTGTGTGTGTTGTCGGTGTGTGTGTGTGTGTTGTCGGTGTGTGTGTGTGTGTTGTCGTGTGTGTGTGTGTTGTGTGTGTGTGTGTTGTCGGTGTGTGTGTGTGTGTGTTGTCGGTGTGTGTGTGTGTGTGTGTGTGTGTTGTCGGTGTGTGTGTGTGTGTGTTGTCGGTGTGTGTGTGTGTGTTGTCGTTGTGTGTGTGTGTGTTGTGTGTGTGTGTGTTGTCGGTGTGTGTGTGTGTGTGTGTTCGGTGTGTGTGTGTGTGTGTGTTGTCGGTGTGTGTGTGTGTGTGTTGTCGGTGTGTGTGTGTGTGTGTGTGTGTTGTCGGTGTGTGTGTGTGTTGTGTGTGTGTGTGTTGTCGGTGTGTGTGTGTGTTGTCGGTGTGTGTGTGTGTGTGTTGTCGGTGTGTGTGTGTGTGTGTGTGTGTGTGTGTGTGTGTTGTCGGTGTGTGTGTGTGTGTTGTCGGTGTGTGTGTGTGTGTGTGTTGTCGGTGGTGTGTGTGTGTGTGTTGTCGTGTGTGTGTGTGTGTGTGTTGTCGGTGTGTGTGTGTGTGTTGTCGGTGTGTGTGTGTGTGTTGTCGGTGTGTGTGTGTGTTGTGTGTGTGTGTGTTGTCGGTGTGTGTGTGTGTTGTCGGTGTGTGTGTGTGTTGTCGGTGTGTGTGTGTGTGTTGTCGGTGTGTGTGTGTTGTCGGTGTGTGTGTGTGTGTGTGTGTGTGTTGTCGGTGTGTGTGTGTTGTCGGTGCGTGTGTGTGTGTGTTGTCGGTGTGTGTGTGTGTTGTCGGTGTGTGTGTGTGTGTTGTCGGTGTGTGTGTGTGTGTGTTGTCGGTGTGTGTGTGTGTTGTGTGTGTGTGTGTGTTGTCGGTGTGTGTGTGTGTGTGTGTTGTCGGTGTGTGTGTGTGTGTGTGTCTTGTCGGGGGGGGGTGTTGTCGTTGTGTGTGTGTGTGTGTGTGGTAGGTGTGTGTGTGTGTTGTCGGTGTGTGTGTGTGTGTGTTGTCGGTGTGTGTGTGTGTTGTCGGTGTGTGTGTGTGTTGTCGGTGTGTGTGTGTGTGTTGTTGGTGTGTGTGTGTGTGTGTGTGTGTTGTCGGTGTGTGTGTGTGTTGTCGGTGTGTGTGTGTGTTGTCGGTGTGTGTGTGTGTGTTGTCGGTGTGTGTGTGTGTTGTCGGTGTGTGTGTGTGTGTGTGTTGTCGGTGTGTGTGTGTGTCTGTGTTGTCGGTGTGTGTGTGTGTGTGTTGTCGGTGTGTGTGTGTGTGTGTGTATTGTCGATGTGTGTGTGTTGTCGTTGTGTGTGTGTGTGTGTGTGGTAGGTGTGTGTGTGTGTTGTCGGTGTGTGTGTGTGTGTGTTGTCGGTGTGTGTGTGTGTTGTCAGTGTGTGTGTGTGTGTGTGTGTTGTCGGTGTGTGTGTGTGTGTTGTTGGTGTGTGTGTGTGTGTGTGTGTGTTGTCGGTGTGTGTGTGTGTGTGTTGTCGGTGTGTGTGTGTGTGTGTTGTCGGTGTGTGTGTTGTCGGTGTGTGTGTGAGTGTGTGTTGTCGGTGTGTGTGTGTGTGTGTGTTGTCGGTGTGTGTGTGTGTTGTCGGTGTGTGTGTGTGTGTCTGTGTGTTGTCGGTGTGTGTGTGTGTGTGTTGTCGGTGTGTGTGTGTTGCCGTTGTGTGTGTGTGTGTGTGTTGTCGGTGTGTGTGTGTGTGTTGTCGGTGTGTGTGTGTGTGTGTGTGTGTGTGTGTTGTCGGTGTGTGTGTGTTGTCGGTGTGTTGTCGGTGTGTGTGTGTTGTCGGTGTGTTGTCGGTGTGTGTGTGTGTGTGTGTTGTCGGTGTGTGTGTGTGTGTTGTCGGTGTGTGTGTGTGTGTGTGTGTGTGTTGTCGGTGTGTGTGTTGTGTGTGTGTGTTGTCGGTGTGTGTGTGTGTGTGTTGTCGGTGTGTGTGTGTGTGTGTGTGTTGTCGGTGTGTGTGTGTGTGTTGTCGGTGTGTGTGTGTGTTGTCGGTGTGTGTGTGTGTGTTGTCAGTGTGTGTGTGTGTGTCTTGTCAGTGTGTGTGTGTTGTCGGTGTGTGTGTGTTTATGTGTTGTCGGTGTGTGTGTGTGTGTGTGTTGTCGGTGTGTGTGTGTGTTGTCGGTGTGTGTGTGTGTGTTGTCGGTGTGTGTGTGTGTGTGTGTGTGTGTGTGTGTTGTCGGTGTGTGTGTGTGTGTTGTCGGTGTGTGTGTGTGTGTGTGTGTTGTCGGTGTGTGTGTGTGTGTTGTCGGTGTGTGTGTGTGTGTTGTCGTGTGTGTGTGTGTTGTGTGTGTGTGTGTTGTCGGTGTGTGTGTGTGTGTGTTGTCGGTGTGTGTGTGTGTGTTGTCGGTGTGTGTGTGTGTGTGTGTGTTGTCGGTGTGTGTGTGTGTTGTGTGTGTGTGTGTTGTCGGTGTGTGTGTGTGTTGTCGGTGTGTGTGTGTGTGTGTTGTCGGTGTGTGTGTGTGTGTTGTCGGTGTGTGTGTGTGTGTGTGTGTTGTCGGTGTGTGTGTGTGTTGTGTGTGTGTGTGTTGTCGGTGTGTGTGTGTGTTGTCGGTGTGTGTGTGTGTGTGTTGTCGGTGTGTGTGTGTGTGTTGTCGGTGTGTGTGTGTGTGTTGTCGGTGTGTGTGTGTGTTGTCGGTGTGTGTGTGTGTGTGTGTTGTCGGTGTGTGTGTTGTCGGTGCGTGTGTGTGTGTGTGTGTGTTGTCGGTGTGTGTGTGAGTGTGTGTTGTCGGTGTGTGTGTGTGTGTGTGTTGTCGGTGTGTGTGTGTGTTGTCGGTGTGTGTGTGTGTGTGTGTGTGTTGTCGGTGTGTGTGTGTGTGTGTGTTGTCGCTGTGTGTGTGTTGCCGGTGTGTGTGTGTGTGTGTGTGTTGTCGGTGTGTGTGTGTGTGTTGTCGGTGTGTGTGTGTGTGTGTTGTCGGTGTGTGTGTGTGTGTGTGTTGTCGGTGTGTGTGTGTTGTCGGTGCGTGTGTGTGTGTGTTGTCGGTGTGTGTGTGTGTTGTCGGTGTGTGTGTGTGTGTTGTCGGTGTGTGTGTGTGTGTGTGTTGTCGGTGTGTGTGTGTTGTCGGTGCGTGTGTGTGTGTGTGTGTGTTGTCGGTGTGTGTGTGAGTGTGTGTTGTCGGTGTGTGTGTGTTGCCGGTGTGTGTGTGTGTGTTGTCGGTGTGTTGTCGGTGTGTGTGTGTGTGTTGTCGGTGTGTGTGTGTGTTGTCGGTGTGTGTGTGTGTGTGTGTTGTCGGTGTGTGTGTGTTGTCGGTGCGTGTGTGTGTGTGTGTGTGTTGTCGGTGTGTGTGTGAGTGTGTGTTGTCGGTGTGTGTGTGTGTGTGTGTTGTCGGTGTGTGTGTGTGTTGTCGGTGTGTGTGTGTGTGTGTGTGTGTGTGTGTTGTCGGTGTGTGTGTGTGTGTGTGTTGTCGCTGTGTGTGTGTTGCCGGTGTGTGTGTGTGTGTTGTCGGTGTGTGTGTGTGTTTTGTGTGTGTGTGTGTTGTCGGTGTGTGTGTGTGTGTGTTGTCGGTGTGTGTGTGTGTGTGTCTTGTCGGGGGGGGGGTGTTGTCGTTGTGTGTGTGTGTTGTGTTTGTGTGTGTTGTCGGTGTGTGTGTGTGTGTGTTGTCGGTGTGTGTGTGTGTTGTCGGTGTGTGTGTGTGTGTGTGTTGTCGGTGTGTGTGTGTGTGTTGTCGGTGTGTGTGTGTGTGTGTGTGTGTGTGTGTTGTCGGTGTGTGTGTGTTGTCGGTGTGTTGTCGGTGTGTGTGTGTTGTCGGTGTGTTGTCGGTGTGTGTGTGTGTGTGTGTTGTCGGTGTGTGTGTGTGTGTTGTCGGTGTGTGTGTGTGTGTGTGTGTGTGTTGTCGGTGTGTGTGTTGTGTGTGTGTGTTGTCGGTGTGTGTGTGTGTGTGTTGTCGGTGTGTGTGTGTGTGTGTGTGTTGTCGGTGTGTGTGTGTGTGTTGTCGGTGTGTGTGTGTGTTGTCGGTGTGTGTGTGTGTGTGTGTTGTCAGTGTGTGTGTGTGTGTCTTGTCAGTGTGTGTGTGTTGTCGGTGTGTGTGTGTTTATGTGTTGTCGGTGTGTGTGTGTGTGTGTGTTGTCGGTGTGTGTGTGTGTTGTCGGTGTGTGTGTGTGTGTTGTCGGTGTGTGTGTGTGTGTGTGTGTGTGTGTGTGTTGTCGGTGTGTGTGTGTGTGTTGTCGGTGTGTGTGTGTGTGTGTGTGTTGTCGGTGTGTGTGTGTGTGTTGTCGGTGTGTGTGTGTGTGTTGTCGTGTGTGTGTGTGTTGTGTGTGTGTGTGTTGTCGGTGTGTGTGTGTGTGTGTTGTCGGTGTGTGTGTGTGTGTGTGTGTGTGTTGTCGGTGTGTGTGTGTGTGTGTTGTCGGTGTGTGTGTGTGTGTTGTCGTTGTGTGTGTGTGTGTTGTGTGTGTGTGTGTTGTCGGTGTGTGTGTGTGTGTGTGTGTTCGGTGTGTGTGTGTGTGTGTGTTGTCGGTGTGTGTGTGTGTGTGTTGTCGGTGTGTGTGTGTGTGTGTGTGTGTTGTCGGTGTGTGTGTGTGTTGTGTGTGTGTGTGTTGTCGGTGTGTGTGTGTGTTGTCGGTGTGTGTGTGTGTGTGTTGTCGGTGTGTGTGTGTGTGTGTGTGTGTGTGTGTGTGTTGTCGGTGTGTGTGTGTGTGTTGTCGGTGTGTGTGTGTGTGTGTTGTCGGTGGTGTGTGTGTGTGTGTTGTCGTGTGTGTGTGTGTGTGTGTTGTCGGTGTGTGTGTGTGTGTTGTCGGTGTGTGTGTGTGTGTTGTCGGTGTGTGTGTGTGTTGTGTGTGTGTGTGTTGTCGGTGTGTGTGTGTGTTGTCGGTGTGTGTGTGTGTTGTCGGTGTGTGTGTGTGTGTTGTCGGTGTGTGTGTGTGTGTTGTCGGTGTGTGTGTGTGTGTGTGTGTGTGTTGTCGGTGTGTGTGTGTTGTCGGTGCGTGTGTGTGTGTGTTGTCGGTGTGTGTGTGTGTTGTCGGTGTGTGTGTGTGTGTTGTCGGTGTGTGTGTGTGTGTGTTGTCGGTGTGTGTGTGTGTTGTGTGTGTGTGTGTTGTCGGTGTGTGTGTGTGTGTGTGTTGTCGGTGTGTGTGTGTGTGTGTGTCTTGTCGGGGGGGGGTGTTGTCGTTGTGTGTGTGTGTGTGTGTGGTAGGTGTGTGTGTGTGTTGTCGGTGTGTGTGTGTGTGTGTTGTCGGTGTGTGTGTGTGTTGTCGGTGTGTGTGTGTGTTGTCGGTGTGTGTGTGTGTGTTGTTGGTGTGTGTGTGTGTGTGTGTGTGTTGTCGGTGTGTGTGTGTGTTGTCGGTGTGTGTGTGTGTTGTCGGTGTGTGTGTGTGTGTTGTCGGTGTGTGTGTGTGTTGTCGGTGTGTGTGTGTGTGTGTGTTGTCGGTGTGTGTGTGTGTCTGTGTTGTCGGTGTGTGTGTGTGTGTGTTGTCGGTGTGTGTGTGTGTGTGTGTGATTGTCGATGTGTGTGTGTTGTCGTTGTGTGTGTGTGTGTGTGTGGTAGGTGTGTGTGTGTGTTGTCGGTGTGTGTGTGTGTGTGTTGTCGGTGTGTGTGTGTGTTGTCAGTGTGTGTGTGTGTGTGTGTGTTGTCGGTGTGTGTGTGTGTGTTGTTGGTGTGTGTGTGTGTGTGTGTGTGTTGTCGGTGTGTGTGTGTGTGTGTTGTCGGTGTGTGTGTGTGTGTGTTGTCGGTGTGTGTGTTGTCGGTGTGTGTGTGAGTGTGTGTTGTCGGTGTGTGTGTGTGTGTGTGTTGTCGGTGTGTGTGTGTGTTGTCGGTGTGTGTGTGTGTGTCTGTGTGTTGTCGGTGTGTGTGTGTGTGTGTTGTCGGTGTGTGTGTGTTGCCGTTGTGTGTGTGTGTGTGTGTTGTCGGTGTGTGTGTGTTGCCGGTGTGTGTGTGTGTGTTGTCGGTGTGTTGTCGGTGTGTGTGTGTGTGTTGTCGGTGTGTGTGTGTGTTGTCGGTGTGTGTGTGTGTGTTGTCGGTGTGTGTGTGTTGTCGGTGCGTGTGTGTGTGTGTGTGTTGTCGGTGTGTGTGTGAGTGTGTGTTGTCGGTGTGTGTGTGTGTGTGTGTGTTGTCGGTGTGTGTGTGTGTTGTCGGTGTGTGTGTGTGTGTGTGTGTGTGTGTTGTCGGTGTGTGTGTGTGTGTTGTCGGTGTGTGTGTGTTGCCGGTGTGTGTGTGTGTGTGTTGTCGGTGTGTTGTCGGTGTGTGTGTGTGTGTTGTCGGTGTGTGTGTGTGTGTGTTGTCGGTGTGTGTGTGTTGCGGTGTGTGTGTGTGTGTGTTGTCGGTGTGTTGTCGGTGTGTGTGTGTGTGTTGTCGGTGTGTGTGTGTGTGTGTTGTCGGTGTGTGTGTGTGTGTTGTCGGTGTGTGTGTGTTGTCGGTGCGTGTGTGTGTGTGTTGTCGGTGTGTGTGTGTGTTGTCGGTGTGTGTGTGTGTGTTGTCGGTGTGTGTGTGTGTGTGTTGTCGGTGTGTGTGTGTGTTGTGTGTGTGTGTGTGTTGTCGGTGTGTGTGTGTGTGTGTGTTGTCGGTGTGTGTGTGTGTGTGTGTCTTGTCGGGGGGGGGGTGTTGTCGTTGTGTGTGTGTGTGTGTGTGGTAGGTGTGTGTGTGTGTTGTCGGTGTGTGTGTGTGTGTGTTGTCGGTGTGTGTGTGTGTTGTCGGTGTGTGTGTGTGTTGTCGGTGTGTGTGTGTGTGTTGTTGGTGTGTGTGTGTGTGTGTGTGTGTTGTCGGTGTGTGTGTGTGTTGTCGGTGTGTGTGTGTGTTGTCGGTGTGTGTGTGTGTGTTGTCGGTGTGTGTGTGTGTTGTCGGTGTGTGTGTGTGTGTGTGTTGTCGGTGTGTGTGTGTGTCTGTGTTGTCGGTGTGTGTGTGTGTGTGTTGTCGGTGTGTGTGTGTGTGTGTGTTGTCTGTGTGTGTGTGTGTTGTCGGTGTGTGTGTGTGTTGTCGGTGTGTGTGTGTGTGTGTGTTGTCGGTGTGTGTGTGTGTGTTGTCAGTGTGTGTGTGTGTGTGTTGTCGGTGTGTGTGTGTGTGTGTGTTGTCGGTGTGTGTGTGTCTGTGTTGTCGGTGTGTGTGTGTGTGTGTTGTCGGTGTGTGTGTGTGTTGTCGGTGTGTGTGAGTGTGTTGCTGGTGTGTGTGTGTGTGTGTGTGTTGTCGGTGTGTGTGTGTGTGTTGTCGGTGTGTGTGTGTGTTGTCGGTGTGTGTGTGTGTATGTGTTGTCGGTGTGTGTGTGTGTCTGTGTTGTCGGTGTGTGTGTGTGTGTGTTGTCGGTGTGTGTGTGTGTGTGTGTATTGTCGGTGTGTGTGTGTTGTCGTTGTGTGTGTGTGTGTGTGTGGTAGGTGTGTGTGTGTGTTGTCGGTGTGTGTGTGTGTGTGTTGTTGGTGTGTGTGTGTGTTGTCGGTGTGTGTGTGTGTGTGTGTGTTGTCGGTGTGTGTGTGTGTTGTTGGTGTGTGTGTGTGTGTGTGTTGTCGGTGTGTGTGTGTGTGTGTTGTCGGTGTGTGTGTTGTCGGTGTGTGTGTGAGTGTGTGTTGTCGGTGTGTGTGTGTGTGTGTGTTGTCGGTGTGTGTGTGTGTTGTCGGTGTGTGTGTGTGTGTCTGTGTGTTGTCGGTGTGTGTGTGTGTGTGTTGTCGGTGTGTGTGTGTTGCCGTTGTGTGTGTGTGTGTGTGTTGTCGGTGTGTGTGTGTTGCCGGTGTGTGTGTGTGTGTTGTCGGTGTGTTGTCGGTGTGTGTGTGTGTGTTGTCGGTGTGTGTGTGTGTTGTCGGTGTGTGTGTGTGTGTTGTCGGTGTGTGTGTGTTGTCGGTGCGTGTGTGTGTGTGTGTGTTGTCGGTGTGTGTGTGAGTGTGTGTTGTCGGTGTGTGTGTGTGTGTGTGTGTTGTCGGTGTGTGTGTGTGTTGTCGGTGTGTGTGTGTGTGTGTGTGTGTGTTGTCGGTGTGTGTGTGTGTGTTGTCGGTGTGTGTGTGTTGCCGGTGTGTGTGTGTGTGTGTTGTCGGTGTGTTGTCGGTGTGTGTGTGTGTGTTGTCGGTGTGTGTGTGTGTGTGTTGTCGGTGTGTGTGTGTGTGTTGTCGGTGTGTGTGTGTTGTCGGTGCGTGTGTGTGTGTGTTGTCGGTGTGTGTGTGTGTTGTCGGTGTGTGTGTGTGTGTTGTCGGTGTGTGTGTGTGTGTGTTGTCGGTGTGTGTGTGTGTTGTGTGTGTGTGTGTGTTGTCGGTGTGTGTGTGTGTGTGTGTTGTCGGTGTGTGTGTGTGTGTGTGTCTTGTCGGGGGGGGGGTGTTGTCGTTGTGTGTGTGTGTGTGTGTGGTAGGTGTGTGTGTGTGTTGTCGGTGTGTGTGTGTGTGTGTTGTCGGTGTGTGTGTGTGTTGTCGGTGTGTGTGTGTGTTGTCGGTGTGTGTGTGTGTGTTGTTGTGTGTGTGTGTGTGTGTGTGTGTTGTCGGTGTGTGTGTGTGTTGTCGGTGTGTGTGTGTGTTGTCGGTGTGTGTGTGTGTGTTGTCGGTGTGTGTGTGTGTTGTCGGTGTGTGTGTGTGTTGTCGGTATGTGTGTGTGTCTGTGTTGTCGGTGTGTGTGTGTGTGTGTGTTGTCGGTGTGTGTGTGTGTGTGTGTTGTCTGTGTGTGTGTGTGTTGTCGGTGTGTGTGTGTGTTGTCGGTGTGTTGTCGGTGTGTGTGTGTGTTGTCAGTGTGTGTGTGTGTGTTGTCGGTGTGTGTGTGTGTGTGTTGTCGGTGTGTGTGTGTGTTGTCGGTGTGTGTGTGTGTGTGTGTTGTCGGTGTGTGTGTGTGTTGTCGGTGTGTGTGTGTGTGTCTGTGTGTTGTCGGTGTGTGTGTGTGTGTGTGTTGTCGGTGTGTGTGTGTTGCCGGTGTGTGTGTGTGTGTGTGTTGTCGGTGTGTGTGTGTTCCCGGTGTGTGTGTGTGTGTTGTCGGTGTGTTGTTGGTGTGTGTGTGTGTGTTGTCGGTGTGTGTGTGTGTTGTGTGTGTGTGTGTTGTCGGTGTGTGTGTGTGTTGTCGGTGTGTGTGTGTGTGTGTTGTCGGTGTGTGTGTGTGTGTGTGTGTGTGTGTGTGTTGTCGGTGTGTGTGTGTGTGTTGTCGGTGTGTGTGTGTGTGTGTTGTCAGTGGTGTGTGTGTGTGTGTTGTCGGTGTGTGTGTGTGTGTGTTGTCGGTGTGTGTGTGTGTGTTGTCGGTGTGTGTGTGTGTGTGTGTGTGTTGTCGGTGTGTGTGTGTGTTGTGTGTGTGTGTGTTGTCGGTGTGTGTGTGTGTTGTCGGTGTGTGTGTGTGTGTGTTGTCGGTGTGTGTGTGTGTGTTGTCGGTGTGTGTGTGTGTGTTGCCGGTGTGTGTGTGTGTGTGTGTTGTCGGTGTGTGTGTGTTGCCGGTGTGTGTGTGTGTGTTGTCGGTGTGTTGTCGGTGTGTGTGTGTGTGTTGTCGGTGTGTGTGTGTGTTGTCGGTGTGTGTGTGTGTGTGTGTTGTCGGTGTGTGTGTGTTGTCGGTGCGTGTGTGTGTGTGTGTGTGTTGTCGGTGTGTGTGTGAGTGTGTGTTGTCGGTGTGTGTGTGTGTGTGTGTTGTCGGTGTGTGTGTGTGTTGTCGGTGTGTGTGTGTGTGTGTGTGTGTGTGTGTGTGTGTTGTCGGTGTGTGTGTGTGTGTGTGTTGTCGCTGTGTGTGTGTTGCCGGTGTGTGTGTGTGTGTTGTCGGTGTGTTGTCGGTGTGTGTGTGTGTGTTGTCGGTGTGTGTGTGTGTGTGTTGTCGGTGTGTGTGTGTGTGTGTGTTGTCGGTGTGTGTGTGTTGTCGGTGCGTGTGTGTGTGTGTTGTCGGTGTGTGTGTGTGTTGTCGGTGTGTGTGTGTGTGTTGTCGGTGTGTGTGTGTGTGTGTGTTGTCGGTGTGTGTGTGTGTTGTGTGTGTGTGTGTGTTGTCGGTGTGTGTGTGTGTGTGTTGTCGGTGTGTGTGTGTGTGTGTCTTGTCGGGGGGGGGGTGTTGTCGTTGTGTGTGTGTGTTGTGTTTGTGTGTGTTGTCGGTGTGTGTGTGTGTGTGTTGTCGGTGTGTGTGTGTGTTGTCGGTGTGTGTGTGTGTGTGTGTTGTCGGTGTGTGTGTGTGTGTTGTCGGTGTGTGTGTGTGTGTGTGTGTGTTGTCGGTGTGTGTGTGTGTTGTCGGTGTGTGTGTGTGTGTGTGTTGTCGGTGTGTGTGTGTGTCTGTGTTGTCGGTGTGTGTGTGTGTGTGTTGTCGGTGTGTGTGTGTGTGTGTGTTGTCTGTGTGTGTGTGTGTTGTCGGTGTGTGTGTGTGTTGTCGGTGTGTTGTCGGTGTGTGTGTGTGTGTTGTCAGTGTGTGTGTGTGTGTTGTCGGTGTGTGTGTGTGTGTGTTGTCGGTGTGTGTGTGTGTTGTCGGTGTGTGTGTGTGTGTGTGTTGTCGGTGTGTGTGTGTGTTGTCGGTGTGTGTGTGTGTGTCTGTGTGTTGTCGGTGTGTGTGTGTGTGTGTGTTGTCGGTGTGTGTGTGTTGCCGGTGTGTGTGTGTGTGTGTGTTGTCGGTGTGTGTGTGTTCCGGTGTGTGTGTGTGTGTTGTCGGTGTGTTGTCGGTGTGTGTGTGTGTGTTGTCGGTGTGTGTGTGTGTTGTGTGTGTGTGTGTTGTCGGTGTGTGTGTGTGTTGTCGGTGTGTGTGTGTGTGTGTTGTCGGTGTGTGTGTGTGTGTGTGTGTGTGTGTGTTGTCGGTGTGTGTGTGTGTGTTGTCGGTGTGTGTGTGTGTGTGTGTTGTCGGTGGTGTGTGTGTGTGTGTTGTCGGTGTGTGTGTGTGTGTGTTGTCGGTGTGTGTGTGTGTGTTGTCGGTGTGTGTGTGTGTGTGTGTGTTGTCGGTGTGTGTGTGTGTTGTGTGTGTGTGTGTTGTCGGTGTGTGTGTGTGTTGTCGGTGTGTGTGTGTGTGTGTTGTCGGTGTGTGTGTGTGTGTTGTCGGTGTGTGTGTGTGTGTTGCCGGTGTGTGTGTGTGTGTGTGTTGTCGGTGTGTGTGTGTTGCCGGTGTGTGTGTGTGTGTTGTCGGTGTGTTGTCGGTGTGTGTGTGTGTGTTGTCGGTGTGTGTGTGTGTTGTCGGTGTGTGTGTGTGTGTGTGTGTTGTCGGTGTGTGTGTGTTGTCGGTGCGTGTGTGTGTGTGTGTGTGTTGTCGGTGTGTGTGTGAGTGTGTGTTGTCGGTGTGTGTGTGTGTGTGTTGTCGGTGTGTGTGTGTGTTGTCGGTGTGTGTGTGTGTGTGTGTGTGTGTGTGTTGTCGGTGTGTGTGTGTGTGTGTGTTGTCGCTGTGTGTGTGTTGCCGGTGTGTGTGTGTGTGTTGTCGGTGTGTTGTCGGTGTGTGTGTGTGTGTGTTGTCGGTGTGTGTGTGTGTGTGTTGTCGGTGTGTGTGTGTGTGTGTGTTGTCGGTGTGTGTGTGTTGTCGGTGCGTGTGTGTGTGTGTTGTCGGTGTGTGTGTGTGTTGTCGGTGTGTGTGTGTGTGTTGTCGGTGTGTGTGTGTGTGTGTGTTGTCGGTGTGTGTGTGTGTTGTGTGTGTGTGTGTGTTGTCGGTGTGTGTGTGTGTGTGTTGTCGGTGTGTGTGTGTGTGTGTCTTGTCGGGGGGGGGGTGTTGTCGTTGTGTGTGTGTGTTGTGTTTGTGTGTGTTGTCGGTGTGTGTGTGTGTGTGTTGTCGGTGTGTGTGTGTGTTGTCGGTGTGTGTGTGTGTGTGTGTTGTCGGTGTGTGTGTGTGTGTTGTCGGTGTGTGTGTGTGTGTGTGTGTGTGTTGTCGGTGTGTGTGTGTTGTCGGTGTGTTGTCGGTGTGTGTGTGTTGTCGGTGTGTTGTCGGTGTGTGTGTGTGTGTGTGTTGTCGGTGTGTGTGTGTGTGTTGTCGGTGTGTGTGTGTGTGTGTGTGTGTTGTGTGTGTGTGTTGTCGGTGTGTGTGTGTGTGTGTTGTCGGTGTGTGTGTGTGTGTGTTGTCGGTGTGTGTGTGTGTGTGTGTGTGTGTGTGTGTTGTCGGTGTGTGTGTGTGTGTTGTCGGTGTGTGTGTGTGTGTGTGTGTTGTCGGTGTGTGTGTGTGTGTTGTCGGTGTGTGTGTGTGTGTGTTGTCGTGTGTGTGTGTGTTGTGTGTGTGTGTGTTGTCGGTGTGTGTGTGTGTGTGTGTTGTCGGTGTGTGTGTGTGTGTGTGTGTGTGTTGTCGGTGTGTGTGTGTGTTGTCGGTGTGTGTGTGTGTGTGTTGTCGGTGTGTGTGTGTGTGTTGTCGTTGTGTGTGTGTGTGTTGTGTGTGTGTGTGTTGTCGGTGTGTGTGTGTGTGTGTGTGTGTTCGGTGTGTGTGTGTGTGTGTGTTGTCGGTGTGTGTGTGTGTGTGTTGTCGGTGTGTGTGTGTGTGTGTGTGTGTTGTCGGTGTGTGTGTGTGTTGTGTGTGTGTGTGTTGTCGGTGTGTGTGTGTGTTGTCGGTGTGTGTGTGTGTGTGTTGTCGGTGTGTGTGTGTGTGTGTGTGTGTGTGTTGTCGGTGTGTGTGTGTGTGTTGTCGGTGTGTGTGTGTGTGTGTTGTCGGTGGTGTGTGTGTGTGTGTTGTCGTGTGTGTGTGTGTGTTGTCGCTGTGTGTGTGTTGTCGGTGTGTGTGTGTGTGTTGTCGCTGTGTGTGTGTTGTCGGTGTGTGTGTGTGTGTTGTCGGTGTGTTGTCGGTGTGTGTGTGTGTGTGTTGTCGGTGTGTGTGTGTGTGTGTTGTCGGTGTGTGTGTGTGTGTGTTGTCGGTGTGTGTGTGTTGTCGGTGCGTGTGTGTGTGTGTTGTCGGTGTGTGTGTGTGTTGTCGGTGTGTGTGTGTGTGTTGTCGGTGTGTGTGTGTGTGTTGTCGGTGTGTGTGTGTGTGTGTGTGTGTGTGTGTGTTGTCGGTGTGTGTGTGTGTGTGTTGTCGGTGTGTGTGTGTGTGTGTGTTGTCGGGGTGGGGGTGTTGTCGTTGTGTGTGTGTGTTGTGTGTGTGTGTGTTGTCGGTGTGTGTGTGTGTGTGTTGTCGGTGTGTGTGTGTGTTGTCGGTGTGTGTGTGTGTGTGTGTTGTCGGTGTGTGTGTGTGTGTTGTCGGTGTGTGTGTGTGTGTGTGTGTGTGTTGTCGGTGTGTGTGTGTTGTCGGTGTGTTGTCGGTGTGTGTGTGTTGTCGGTGTGTTGTCGGTGTGTGTGTGTGTGTGTGTTGTCGGTGTGTGTGTGTGTGTTGTCGGTGTGTGTGTGTGTGTGTGTGTGTGTGTGTTGTCGGTGTGTGTGTGTGTGTTGTCGGTGTGTGTGTGTGTGTGTGTGTGTGTGTCGGTGTGTGTGTGTTGTCGGTGTGTTGTCGGTGTGTGTGTGTTGTCGGTGTGTTGTCGGTGTGTGTGTGTGTGTGTGTTGTCGGTGTGTGTGTGTGTGTTGTCGGTGTGTGTGTGTGTGTGTGTGTGTTGTCGGTGTGTGTGTTGTGTGTGTGTGTTGTCGGTGTGTGTGTGTGTGTGTTGTCGGTGTGTGTGTGTGTGTGTGTGTTGTCGGTGTGTGTGTGTGTGTTGTCGGTGTGTGTGTGTGTTGTCGTGTGTGTGTGTGTGTGTGTTGTCAGTGTGTGTGTGTGTGTGTTGTCAGTGTGTGTGTGTGTGTGTTGTCGGTGTGTGTGTGTTTATGTGTTGTCGGTGTGTGTGTGTGTGTGTGTGTTGTCGGTGTGTGTGTGTGTTGTCGGTGTGTGTGTGTGTGTGTTGTCGGTGTGTGTGTGTGTGTGTGTGTGTGTGTGTGTTGTCGGTGTGTGTGTGTGTGTTGTCGGTGTGTGTGTGTGTGTGTGTGTTGTCGGTGTGTGTGTGTGTGTTGTCGGTGTGTGTGTGTGTGTGTTGTCGTGTGTGTGTGTGTTGTGTGTGTGTGTGTTGTCGGTGTGTGTGTGTGTGTGTGTTGTCGGTGTGTGTGTGTGTGTGTGTGTGTTGTCGGTGTGTGTGTGTGTTGTCGGTGTGTGTGTGTGTGTGTTGTCGGTGTGTGTGTGTGTGTTGTCGTTGTGTGTGTGTGTGTTGTGTGTGTGTGTGTTGTCGGTGTGTGTGTGTGTGTGTGTGTGTTCGGTGTGTGTGTGTGTGTGTGTTGTCGGTGTGTGTGTGTGTGTGTTGTCGGTGTGTGTGTGTGTGTGTGTGTGTTGTCGGTGTGTGTGTGTGTTGTGTGTGTGTGTGTTGTCGGTGTGTGTGTGTGTTGTCGGTGTGTGTGTGTGTGTGTTGTCGGTGTGTGTGTGTGTGTGTGTGTGTGTGTTGTCGGTGTGTGTGTGTGTGTTGTCGGTGTGTGTGTGTGTGTGTGTTGTCGGTGTGTGTGTGTGTGTGTTGTCGTGTGTGTGTGTGTGTGTGTTGTCGGTGTGTGTGTGTGTGTTGTCGGTGTGTGTGTGTGTGTGTGTGTTGTCGGTGTGTGTGTGTGTTGTGTGTGTGTGTGTTGTCGGTGTGTGTGTGTGTTGTCGGTGTGTGTGTGTGTTGTCGGTGTGTGTGTGTGTGTTGTCGGTGTGTGTGTGTGTGTTGTCGGTGTGTGTGTGTGTGTGTGTGTGTTGTCGGTGTGTGTGTGTTGTCGGTGTGTTGTCGGTGTGTGTGTGTGTGTGTTGTCGGTGTGTGTGTGTGTTGTGTGTGTGTGTGTTGTCGGGTGTGTGTGTGTGTGTTGTCGGTGTGTGTGTGTGTTTGTTGTCGGTGTGTGTGTGTGTTGTCGGTGTGTGTGTGTGTGTTGTCGGTGTGTGTGTGTGTGTGTGTGTGTGTTGTCGGTGTGTGTGTGTGTTGTCGGTGGTGTGTGTGTGTTGTCGGTGTGTGTGTGTGTGTGTTGTCGGTGTGTGTGTGTGTGTGTGTATTGTCGGTGTGTGTGTGTTGTCGTTGTGTGTGTGTGTGTGTGTGGTAGGTGTGTGTGTGTGTTGTCGGTGTGTGTGTGTGTGTGTTGTCGGTGTGTGTGTGTGTTGTCGGTGTGTGTGTGTGTGTGTGTGTTGTCGGTGTGTGTGTGTGTGTTGTTGTGTGTGTGTGTGTGTGTGTGTGTTGTCGGTGTGTGTGTGTGTGTTGTCGGTGTGTGTGTGTGTGTGTTGTCGGTGTGTGTGTTGTCGGTGTGTGTGTGTGTGTGTTGTCGGTGTGTGTGTGTGTGTGTGTTGTCGGTGTGTGTGTGTGTTGTCGGTGTGTGTGTGTGTGTCTGTGTGTTGTCGGTGTGTGTGTGTGTGTGTGTTGTCGGTGTGTGTGTGTTGCCGGTGTGTGTGTGTGTGTGTGTTGTCGGTGTGTGTGTGTTGCCGGTGTGTGTGTGTGTGTTGTCGGTGTGTTGTCGGTGTGTGTGTGTGTGTTGTCGGTGTGTGTGTGTGTTGTCGGTGTGTGTGTGTGTGTTGTCGGTGTGTGTGTGTTGTCGGTGCGTGTGTGTGTGTGTGTGTGTTGTCGGTGTGTGTGTGAGTGTGTGTTGTCGGTGTGTGTGTGTGTGTGTTGTCGGTGTGTGTGTGTGTTGTCGGTGTGTGTGTGTGTGTGTGTGTGTGTTGTCGGTGTGTGTGTGTGTGTTGTCGGTGTGTGTGTGTTGCCGGTGTGTGTGTGTGTGTTGTCGGTGTGTTGTCGGTGTGTGTGTGTGTGTTGTCGGTGTGTGTGTGTGTGTGTTGTCGGTGTGTGTGTGTGTGTTGTCGGTGTGTGTGTGTTGTCGGTGCGTGTGTGTGTGTGTTGTCGGTGTGTGTGTGTGTTGTCGGTGTGTGTGTGTGTGTTGTCGGTGTGTGTGTGTGTGTGTTGTCGGTGTGTGTGTGTGTTGTGTGTGTGTGTGTGTTGTCGGTGTGTGTGTGTGTGTGTGTTGTCGGTGTGTGTGTGTGTGTGTGTCTTGTCGGGGGGGGTGTTGTCGTTGTGTGTGTGTGTGTGTGTGGTAGGTGTGTGTGTGTGTTGTCGGTGTGTGTGTGTGTGTGTTGTCGGTGTGTGTGTGTGTTGTCGGTGTGTGTGTGTGTTGTCGGTGTGTGTGTGTGTGTTGTTGGTGTGTGTGTGTGTGTGTGTGTGGTTGTCGGTGTGTGTGTGTGTTGTCGGTGTGTGTGTGTGTGTGTTGTCGGTGTGTGTGTGTGTGTTGTCGGTGTGTGTGTGTGTTGTCGGTGTGTGTGTGTGTGTGTGTTGTCGGTGTGTGTGTGTGTCTGTGTTGTCGGTGTGTGTGTGTGTGTGTTGTCGGTGTGTGTGTGTGTGTGTGCTGTCGTGTGTGTGTGTGTGTTGTCGGTGTGTGTGTGTGTTGTCGGTGTGTGTGTGTGTGTGTGTTGTCGGTGTGTGTGTGTGTGTTTGTCAGTGTGTGTGTGTGTGTTGTCGGTGTGTGTGTGTGTGTGTGTTGTCGGTGTGTGTGTGTGTCTGTGTTGTCGGTGTGTGTTTGTGTGTGTTGTCGGTGTGTGTGTGTGTTGTCGGTGTGTGTGTGTGTGTTGTCTGGTGTGTGTGTGTGTGTGTGTGTGTGTGTGTGTGTGTGTGTGTGTTGTCGGTGTGTGTGTGTGTGTTGTCGGTGTGTGTGTGTGTGTGTTGTCGGTGTGTGTGTGTGTGTGTTGTCAGTGTGTGTGTGTGTGTTGTCGGTGTGTGTGTGTGTGTGTTGTCGGTGTGTGTGTGTGTTGTCGGTGTGTGTGTGTGTGTGTGTTGTCGGTGTGTGTGTGTGTTGTCGGTGTGTGTGTGTGTGTTGTCGGTGTGTTGTGTGTGTGTGTTGTCGGTGTGTGTGTGTGTTGTGTGTGTGTGTGTGTTGTCGGTGTGTGTGTGTGTGTGTCTTGTCGGGGGGGGGGTGTTGTCGTTGTGTGTGTGTGTTGTGTTTGTGTGTGTTGTCGGTGTGTGTGTGTGTGTGTTGTCGGTGTGTGTGTGTGTTGTCGGTGTGTGTGTGTGTGTGTGTTGTCGGTGTGTGTGTGTGTGTTGTCGGTGTGTGTGTGTGTGTGTGTGTGTGTTGTCGGTGTGTGTGTGTTGTCGGTGTGTTGTCGGTGTGTGTGTGTTGTCGGTGTGTTGTCGGTGTGTGTGTGTGTGTGTGTTGTCGGTGTGTGTGTGTGTGTTGTCGGTGTGTGTGTGTGTGTGTGTGTGTTGTCGGTGTGTGTGTTGTGTGTGTGTGTTGTCGGTGTGTGTGTGTGTGTGTTGTCGGTGTGTGTGTGTGTGTGTGTGTTGTCGGTGTGTGTGTGTGTGTTGTCGGTGTGTGTGTGTGTTGTCGGTGTGTGTGTGTGTGTGTTGTCAGTGTGTGTGTGTGTGTCTTGTCAGTGTGTGTGTGTGTGTGTTGTCGGTGTGTGTGTGTTTATGTGTTGTCGGTGTGTGTGTGTGTGTGTGTGTTGTCGGTGTGTGTGTGTGTTGTCGGTGTGTGTGTGTGTGTGTTGTCGGTGTGTGTGTGTGTGTGTGTGTGTGTGTGTTGTCGGTGTGTGTGTGTGTGTTGTCGGTGTGTGTGTGTGTGTGTGTTGTCGGTGTGTGTGTGTGTGTTGTCGGTGTGTGTGTGTGTGTGTTGTCGTGTGTGTGTGTGTTGTGTGTGTGTGTGTTGTCGGTGTGTGTGTGTGTGTGTGTTGTCGGTGTGTGTGTGTGTGTGTGTGTGTTGTCGGTGTGTGTGTGTGTTGTCGGTGTGTGTGTGTGTGTGTTGTCGGTGTGTGTGTGTGTGTTGTCGTGTGTGTGTGTGTGTGTTGTGTGTGTGTGTGTTGTCGGTGTGTGTGTGTGTGTGTGTGTGTGTCGGTGTGTGTGTGTGTGTGTGTTGTCGGTGTGTGTGTGTGTGTGTTGTCGGTGTGTGTGTGTGTGTGTGTGTGTTGTCGGTGTGTGTGTGTGTTGTGTGTGTGTGTGTTGTCGGTGTGTGTGTGTGTTGTCGGTGTGTGTGTGTGTGTGTTGTCGGTGTGTGTGTGTGTGTGTGTGTGTGTGTGTTGTCGGTGTGTGTGTGTGTGTTGTCGGTGTGTGTGTGTGTGTGTTGTCGGTGGTGTGTGTGTGTGTGTTGTCGTGTGTGTGTGTGTGTGTGTTGTCGGTGTGTGTGTGTGTGTTGTCGGTGTGTGTGTGTGTGTGTGTGTGTGTCGGTGTGTGTGTGTGTTGTGTGTGTGTGTGTTGTCGGTGTGTGTGTGTGTTGTCGGTGTGTGTGTGTGTTGTCGGTGTGTGTGTGTGTGTTGTCGGTGTGTGTGTGTGTGTTGTCGGTGTGTGTGTGTGTGTGTGTGTGTTGTCGGTGTGTGTGTGTTGTCGGTGTGTTGTCGGTGTGTGTGTGTGTGTGTTGTCGGTGTGTGTGTGTGTGTGTGTGTGTGTGTGTTGTCGGTGTGTGTGTGTGTGTTGTCGGTGTGTGTGTGTGTGTTGTCGGTGTGTGTGTGTGTTGTCGGTGTGTGTGTGTGTGTGTGTGTCGTGTGTGTGTGTGTGTGTGTGTGTTGTCGGTGTGTGTGTGTTGTCGTTGTGTGTGTGTGTGTGTGTGGTAGGTGTGTGTGTGTGTTGTCGGTGTGTGTGTGTGTGTGTTGTCGGTGTGTGTGTGTGTTGTCGGTGTGTGTGTGTGTGTGTGTGTGTGTCGGTGTGTGTGTGTGTGTTGTGGTGTGTGTGTGTGTGTGTGTGTGTTGTCGGTGTGTGTGTGTGTGTTGTCGGTGTGTGTGTGTGTGGTGTGGTGTGTGTGTTGTCGGTGTGTGTGTGAGTGTGTGTTGTCGGTGTGTGTGTGTGTGTGTGTTGTCGGTGTGTGTGTGTGTTGTCGGTGTGTGTGTGTGTGTCTGTGTGTTGTCGGTGTGTGTGTGTGTGTGTGTGTCGGTGTGTGTGTGTTGCCGGTGTGTGTGTGTGTGTGTGTTGTCGGTGTGTGTGTGTTGCCGGTGTGTGTGTGTGTGTTGTCGGTGTGTTGTCGGTGTGTGTGTGTGTGTTGTCGGTGTGTGTGTGTGTTGTCGGTGTGTGTGTGTGTGTTGTCGGTGTGTGTGTGTTGTCGGTGCGTGTGTGTGTGTGTGTGTGTTGTCGGTGTGTGTGTGAGTGTGTGTTGTCGGTGTGTGTGTGTGTGTGTTGTCGGTGTGTGTGTGTGTTGTCGGTGTGTGTGTGTGTGTGTGTGTGTGTGTTGTCGGTGTGTGTGTGTGTGTTGTCGGTGTGTGTGTGTTGCCGGTGTGTGTGTGTGTGTTGTCGGTGTGTTGTCGGTGTGTGTGTGTGTGTTGTCGGTGTGTGTGTGTGTGTGTTGTCGGTGTGTGTGTGTGTGTTGTCGGTGTGTGTGTGTTGTCGGTGCGTGTGTGTGTGTGTTGTCGGTGTGTGTGTGTGTTGTCGGTGTGTGTGTGTGTTGTCGGTGTGTGTGTGTGTGTGTTGTCGGTGTGTGTGTGTGTTGTGTGTGTGTGTGTGTTGTCGGTGTGTGTGTGTGTGTGTGTTGTCGGTGTGTGTGTGTGTGTGTGTCTTGTCGGGGGGGGGTGTTGTCGTTGTGTGTGTGTGTGTGTGTGGTAGGTGTGTGTGTGTGTTGTCGGTGTGTGTGTGTGTGTGTTGTCGGTGTGTGTGTGTGTTGTCGGTGTGTGTGTGTGTTGTCGGTGTGTGTGTGTGTGTTGTTGGTGTGTGTGTGTGTGTGTGTGTGTGTTGTCGGTGTGTGTGTGTGTTGTCGGTGTGTGTGTGTGTGTGTTGTCGGTGTGTGTGTGTGTGTTGTCGGTGTGTGTGTGTGTTGTCGGTGTGTGTGTGTGTGTTGTCGGTGTGTGTGTGTGTGTGTGTTGTCGGTGTGTGTGTGTGTGTGTTGTCGGTGTGTGTGTGTGTGTGTGCTGTCTGTGTGTGTGTGTGTTGTCGGTGTGTGTGTGTGTGTTGTCGGTGTGTGTGTGTGTTGTCGGTGTGTGTGTGTGTGTTGTCGGTGTGTGTGTGTTGTCGGTGTGTGTGTGTGTGTGTTGTCGGTGTGTGTGTGAGTGTGTGTTGTCGGTGTGTGTGTGTGTGTGTTGTCGGTGTGTGTGTGTGTTGTCGGTGTGTGTGTGTGTGTGTGTGTGTTGTCGGTGTGTGTGTGTGTGTTGTCGGTGTGTGTGTGTTGCCGGTGTGTGTGTGTGTGTTGTCGGTGTGTTGTCGGTGTGTGTGTGTGTGTTGTCGGTGTGTGTGTGTGTGTGTTGTCGGTGTGTGTTTGTGTGTGTTGTCGGTGTGTGTGTGTTGTCGGTGCGTGTGTGTGTGTGTTGTCGGTGTGTGTGTGTGTTGTCGGTGTGTGTGTGTGTGTTGTCGGTGTGTGTGTGTGTGTGTTGTCGGTGTGTGTGTGTGTTGTGTGTGTGTGTGTGTTGTCGGTGTGTGTGTGTGTGTGTGTGTGTGTGTGTGTGTGTGTGTGTGTGTCTTGTCGGGGGGGGTGTTGTCGTTGTGTGTGTGTGTGTGTGTGGTGGTGTGTGTGTGTGTGTTGTCGGTGTGTGTGTGTGTGTGTTGTCGGTGTGTGTGTGTGTTGTCGGTGTGTGTGTGTGTGTTGTCGGTGTGTGTGTGTGTGTTGTTGGTGTGTGTGTGTGTGTGTGTGTGTTGTCGGTGTGTGTGTGTGTTGTCGGTGTGTGTGTTGTCGGTGTGTGTGTGTGTGTTGTCGGTGTGTGTGTGTGTTGTCGGTGTGTGTGTGTGTGTGTTGTCGGTGTGTGTGTTGTGTGTGTGTTGTCGGTGTGTGTGTGTGTGTGTTGTCGGTGTGTGTGTGTGTGTGTGTTGTCTGTGTGTGTGTGTGTTGTCGGTGTGTGTGTGTGTTGTCGGTGTGTGTGTGTGTGTGTGTTGTCGGTGTGTGTGTGTGTGTTGTCGGTGTGTGTGTGTGTTGTCGGTGTGTGTGTGTGTGTTGTCGGTGTGTGTGTGTTGTCGGTGCGTGTGTGTGTGTGTGTTGTCGGTGTGTGTGTGAGTGTGTGTTGTCGGTGTGTGTGTGTGTGTGTTGTCGGTGTGTGTGTGTGTTGTCGGTGTGTGTGTGTGTGTGTGTGTGTTGTCGGTGTGTGTGTGTGTGTTGTCGGTGTGTGTGTGTTGCCGGTGTGTGTGTGTGTGTTGTCGGTGTGTTGTCGGTGTGTGTGTGTGTGTTGTCGGTGTGTGTGTGTGTGTGTTGTCGGTGTGTGTGTGTGTGTGTTGTCGGTGTGTGTGTGTTGTCGGTGCGTGTGTGTGTGTGTTGTCGGTGTGTGTGTGTGTTGTCGGTGTGTGTGTGTTGTCGGTGTGTGTGTGTGTGTGTTGTCGGTGTGTGTGTGTGTTGTGTGTGTGTGTGTGTTGTCGGTGTGTGTGTGTGTGTGTGTTGTCGGTGTGTGTGTGTGTGTGTCTTGTCGGGGGGGGTTGTTGTCGTTGTGTGTGTGTGTGTGTGTGGTAGGTGTGTGTGTGTGTGTTGTCGGTGTGTGTGTGTGTGTGTTGTCGGTGTGTGTGTGTGTTGTCGGTGTGTGTGTGTGTGTTGTCGGTGTGTGTGTGTGTTGTCGGTGTGTGTGTGTGTGTGTTGTCGGTGTGTGTGTGTGTGTGTGTGTGTGTTGTCGGTGTGTGTGTGTGTGTGTTGTCGGTGTGTGTGTGTGTGTGTTGTCGGTGTGTGTGTGTGTGTGTGTGTGTGTGTGTGTTGTCGGTGTGTGTGTGTGTGTTGTGTGTGTGTGTGTTGTCGGTGTGTGTGTGTGTGTGTTGTCGGTGTGTGTGTGTGTGTGTGTTGTCGGTGTGTGTGTGTGTGTGTTGTCGGTGTGTGTGTGTGTGTGTGTGTGTGTTGTCGGTGTGTGTGTGTGTGTGTGTGTGTTGGTTGTCGGTGTGTGTGTGTGTGTTGTCGGTGTGTGTGTGTGTGTGTTGTCGGTGGTGTGTGTGTGTGTGTTGTCGGTGTGTGTGTGTGTGTGTTGTCGGTGTGTGTGTGTGTGTGTTGTCGGTGTGTGTGTGTGTGTGTGTGTGTTGTCGGTGTGTGTGTGTGTTGTGTGTGTGTGTGTTGTCGGTGTGTGTGTGTGTGTGTTGTCGGTGTGTGTGTGTGTGTGTGTTGTCGGTGTGTGTGTGTGTGTTGTCGGTGTGTGTGTGTGTGTGTGTGTTGTCGGTGTGTGTGTGTTGTCGGTGTGTTGTCGGTGTGTGTGTTGTGTGTTGTCGGTGTGTGTGTGTGTGTTGTCGGTGTGTGTGTGTGTGTGTGTGTGTGTTGTCGGTGTGTGTGTGTGTTGTGTGTGTGTGTGTGTTGTCGGTGTGTGTGTGTGTGTGTTGTCGGTGTGTGTTTGTGTGTGTGTGTGTATTGTCGGTGTGTGTGTGTTGTCGTTGTGTGTGTGTGTGTGTGTGTGGTAGGTGTGTGTGTGTGTTGTCGGTGTGTGTGTGTGTGTGTGTCGGTGTGTGTGTGTGTTGTCGGTGTGTGTGTGTGTGTGTGTTGTCGGTGTGTGTGTGTGTGTTGTTGGTGTGTGTGTGTGTGTTGTCGGTGTGTGTGTGTGTTGTCGGTGTGTGTGTGTGTGTCTGTGTGTTGTCGGTGTGTGTGTGTGTGTGTGTTGTCGGTGTGTGTGTGTTGCCGGTGTGTGTGTGTGTGTGTGTTGTCGGTGTGTGTGTGTGTTGCCGGTGTGTGTGTGTGTGTTGTCGGTGTGTTGTCGGTGTGTGTGTGTGTGTTGTCGGTGTGTGTGTGTGTTGTCGGTGTGTGTGTGTGTGTTGTCGGTGTGTGTGTGTTGTCGGTGCGTGTGTGTGTGTGTGTGTGTGTTGTCGGTGTGTGTGTGAGTGTGTGTTGTCGGTGTGTGTGTGTGTGTGTTGTCGGTGTGTGTGTGTGTTGTCGGTGTGTGTGTGTGTGTGTGTGTGTGTTGTCGGTGTGTGTGTGTGTGTTGTCGGTGTGTGTGTGTTGCCGGTGTGTGTGTGTGTGTTGTCGGTGTGTTGTCGGTGTGTGTGTGTGTGTTGTCGGTGTGTGTGTGTGTGTGTTGTCGGTGTGTGTGTGTGTGTTGTCGGTGTGTGTGTGTTGTCGGTGCGTGTGTGTGTGTGTTGTCGGTGTGTGTGTGTGTTGTCGGTGTGTGTGTGTGTGTTGTCGGTGTGTGTGTGTGTGTGTTGTCGGTGTGTGTGTGTGTTGTGTGTGTGTGTGTGTTGTCGGTGTGTGTGTGTGTGTGTGTTGTCGGTGTGTGTGTGTGTGTGTGCTTGTCGGGGGGGGGTGTTGTCGTTGTGTGTGTGTGTGTGTGTGGTAGGTGTGTGTGTGTGTTGTCGGTGTGTGTGTGTGTGTTGTCGGTGTGTGTGTGTGTTGTCGGTGTGTGTGTGTGTGTGTTGTCGGTGTGTGTGTGTGTGTTGTCGGTGTGTGTGTGTGTGTGTGTGTGTTGTCGGTGTGTGTGTGTGTTGTCGGTGTGTGTGTGTGTGTGTTGTCGGTGTGTGTGTGTGTGTTGTCGGTGTGTGTGTGTGTTGTCGGTGTGTGTGTGTGTGTGTTGTCGGTGTGTGTGTGTGTGTTGTCGGTGTGTGTGTGTGTGTGTGTGGTGTCGGTGTGTGTGTGTGTGTTGTGTGTGTGTGTGTGTTGTCGGTGTGTGTGTGTGTGTTGTCGGTGTGTGTGTGTGTGTGTGTGTGTTGTCGGTGTGTGTGTGTGTGTTGTCGGTGTGTGTGTGTGTTGTCGGTGTGTGTGTGTGTGTGTTGTCAGTGTGTGTGTGTGTGTCTTGTCAGTGTGTGTGTGTGTGTGTTGTCGGTGTGTGTGTGTTTATGTGTTGTCGGTGTGTGTGTGTTGTCGGTGTGTGTGTGTGTTGTCGGTGTGTGTGTGTGTGTTGTCGGTGTGTGTGTGTGTGTGTGTGTGTGTGTGTTGTCGGTGTGTGTGTGTGTGTGTTGTCGGTGTGTGTGTGTGTGTGTGTGTGTGTTGTCGGTGTGTGTGTGTGTGTTGTCGGTGTGTGTGTGTGTGTGTTGTCGTGTGTGTGTGTGTTGTGTGTGTGTGTGTTGTCGGTGTGTGTGTGTGTGTGTGTTGTCGGTGTGTGTGTGTGTGTGTGTTGTCGGTGTGTGTGTGTGTGTGTGTGTGTTGTCGGTGTGTGTGTGTGTGTGTTGTCGGTGTGTGTGTGTGTGTTTTTTGTCGGTGTGTGTGTGTGTGTGTGTGTGTGTTGTCGGTGTGTGTGTGTGTGTGTTGTGTGTGTGTGTGTTGTCGGTGTGTGTGTGTGTGTGTTGTCGGTGTGTGTGTGTGTGTGTGTTGTCGGTGTGTGTGTGTGTGTGTTGTCGGTGTGTGTGTGTGTGTGTTGTCGGTGTGTGTGTGTGTTGTGTGTGTGTGTGTTGTCGGTGTGTGTGTGTGTGTGTTGTCGGTGTGTGTGTGTGTTGTCGGTGTGTGTTGTGTGTGTGTGTGTGTGTTGTCGGTGTGTGTGTGTGTGTTGTCGGTGTGTGTGTGTGTGTTGTCGGTGGTGTGTGTGTGTGTGTTGTCGGTGTGTGTGTGTGTGTGTTGTCGGTGTGTGTGTGTGTGTGTGTTGTCGGTGTGTGTGTGTGTATTGTCGGTGTGTGTGTGTGTTGTGTTTGTGTGTGTTGTCGGTGTGTGTGTGTGTGTGTTGTCGGTGTGTGTGTGTGTGTTGTCGGTGTGTGTGTGTGTTGTCGGTGTGTGTGTGTGTGTGTTGTCGGTGTGTGTGTGTGTGTGTGTGTTGTCGGTGTGTTGTCGGTGTGTGTGTGTGTGTGTGTGTGTTGTCGGTGTGTGTGTGTGTGTTGTCGGTGTGTGTGTGTGTGTGTGTGTGTTGTCGGTGTGTGTGTGTGTTGTGTGTGTGTGTTGTCGGTGTGTGTGTGTGTGTGTTGTCGGTGTGTGTGTGTGTGTGTGTGTGTTGTCGGTGTGTGTGTGTGTGTGTGTTGTCGGTGTGTGTGTGTGTTGTCGGTGTGTGTGTGTGTGTTGTCAGTGTGTGTGTGTGTGTCTTGTCAGTGTGTGTGTGTGTGTGTTGTCGGTGTGTGTGTGTTTATGTGTTGTCGGTGTGTGTGTGTGTGTGTGTTGTCGGTGTGTGTGTGTGTTGTCGGTGTGTGTGTGTGTGTTGTCGGTGTGTGTGTGTGTGTGTGTGTGTTGTCGTGTGTGTGTGTGTGTGTGTGTTGTCGGTGTGTGTGTGTGTGTGTGTGTGTGTTGTCGGTGTGTGTGTGTGTGTTGTCGGTGTGTGTGTGTGTGTGTTGTCGTGTGTGTGTGTGTTGTGTGTGTGTGTGTTGTCGGTGTGTGTGTGTGTTGTCGGTGTGTGTGTGTGTGTGTTGTCGGTGTGTGTGTGTGTGTGTGTGTGTGTTGTCGGTGTGTGTGTGTGTGTGTTGTCGGTGTGTGTGTGTGTGTGTTGTCGGTGTGTGTGTGTGTGTGTGTGTGTGTGTGTGTGTTGTCGGTGTGTGTGTGTGTTGTCGGTGTGTGTGTGTGTGTGTGTGTCGGTGTGTGTGTGTGTGTGTGTGTTGTCGGTGTGTGTGTGTGTGTGTGTGTGTGTTGTCGGTGTGTGTGTGTGTTGTGTGTGTGTGTGTTGTCGGTGTGTGTGTGTGTGTGTTGTCGGTGTGTGTGTGTGTGTGTGTGTGTGTTGTCGGTGTGTGTGTGTGTTGTGTGTGTGTGTGTTGTCGGTGTGTGTGTGTGTGTGTTGTCGGTGTGTGTGTGTGTGTTGTCGGTGTGTGTGTGTGTGTGTGTGTGTTGGTTGTCGGTGTGTGTGTGTGTTGTCGGTGTGTGTGTGTGTGTGTTGTCGGTGTGTGTGTGTGTGTGTTGTCGGTGTGTGTGTGTGTGTGTGTGTGTGTGTGTGTTGTCGGTGTGTGTGTGTGTGTTGTGTGTGTGTGTGTTGTCGGTGTGTGTGTGTGTGTGTTGTCGGTGTGTGTGTGTGTGTGTGTTGTCGGTGTGTGTGTGTGTGTGTGTGTCGGTGTGTGTGTGTGTGTTGTCGGTGTGTGTGTGTGTGTGTTGTCGGTGTGTGTGTGTGTGTTGTGTGTGTGTGTGTTGTCGGTGTGTGTGTGTGTGTGTTGTCGGTGTGTGTGTGTGTGTTGTCGGTGTGTGTGTGTGTGTGTGTGTGTGTGTGTTGTCGGTGTGTGTGTGTGTGTGTTGTCGGTGTGTGTGTGTGTGTTGTGTGTGTGTGTGTTGTCGGTGTGTGTGTGTGTGTGTTGTCGGTGTGTGTGTGTGTTTGTCGGTGTGTGTGTGTGTGTGTGTGTGTGTGTGTTGTCGGTGTGTGTGTGTGTGTTGTCGGTGTGTGTGTGTGTGTGTCGGTGTGTGTGTGTGTGTGTGTTGTCGGTGTGTGTGTGTGTGTGTGTGTGTGTGTTGTCGGTGTGTTGTCGGTGTGTGTGTGTGTGTTGTCGGTGTGTGTGTGTGTGTGTTGTCGGTGTGTGTGTGTGTGTTGTCGGTGTGTGTGTGTTGTCGGTGTGTGTGTGTGTGTGTTGTCGGTGTGTGTGTGTGTTGTCGGTGTGTGTGTGTGTGTTGTCGGTGTGTGTGTGTGTGTGTTGTCGGTGTGTGTGTGTGTGTGTGTGTGTGTGTGTTGTCGGTGTGTGTGTGTGTGTGTGTTGTCGGTGTGTGTGTGTGTGTGTGTTGTCGGTGTGGGTGTGTTGTCGTGTGTGTGTGTGTGTGTGTGTGTGTGTGTGTGTGTTGTCGGTGTGTGTGTGTGTGTGTTGTCGGTGTGTGTGTGTGTGTTGTCGGTGTGTGTGTGTGTTGTCGGTGTGTGTGTGTGTGTTGTGGTGTGTGTGTGTGTGTGTGTGTGTGTTGTCGGTGTGTGTGTGTGTTGTCGGTGTGTGTGTGTGTGTGTTGTCGGTGTGTGTGTGTGTGTGTGTGTGTGTGTGTGTGTGTCGGTGTGTGTGTGTGTGTTGTGTGTGTGTGTGTTGTCGGTGTGTGTGTGTGTGTGTTGTCGGTGTGTGTGTGTGTGTGTGTTGTCGTGTGTGTGTGTGTGTGTGTGTTGTCGGTGTGTGTGTGTGTGTGTGTCGGTGTGTGTGTGTGTGTGTTGTCGGTGTGTGTGTGTGTGTTGTGTGTGTGTGTGTTGTCGGTGTGTGTGTGTGTGTGTTGTCGGTGTGTGTGTGTGTTTGTCGGTGTGTGTGTGTGTGTGTGTGTGTGTGTGTTGTCGGTGTGTGTGTGTGTGTGTTGTCGGTGTGTGTGTGTGTGTGTGTGTGTGTGTGTGTTGTCGGTGTGTGTGTGTGTGTGTTGTCGGTGTGTGTGTGTGTTGTCGTGTGTGTGTGTGTGTGTGTGTGTGTGTGTGTTGTCGGTGTGTGTGTGTGTGTTGTCGGTGTGTGTGTGTGTGTGTCGGTGGTGTGTGTGTGTGTGTTGTCGGTGTGTGTGTGTTGTCGGTGTGTGTGTGTGTGTTGTCGGTGTGTGTCGGTGTGTGTGTGTGTGTTGTCGGTGTGTGTGTGTGTGTGTTGTCGGTGTGTGTGTGTGTGTTGTCGGTGTGTGTGTGTGTGTGTCGGTGTGTGTGTGTGTGTGTTGTCGGTGTGTGTGTGTGTTGTCGGTGTGTGTGTGTGTTGTCGGTGTGTGTGTGTGTGTGTTGTCGGTGTGTGTGTGTGTTGTCGGTGTGTGTGTGTGTGTTGTCGGTGTGTGTGTGTGTGTGTGTTGTCGGTGTGTGTGTGTGTGTGTTGTCGGTGTGTGTGTGTGTGTGTGTGTTGTCGGTGTGTGTGTGTGTGTTGTCGGTGGTGTGTGTGTGTGTTGTCGGTGTGTGTGTGTGTGTGTTGTCGGTGTGTGTGTGTGTTGTCGGTGTGTGTGTGTGTTGTCGGTGTGTGTGTGTGTGTGTTGTCGGTGTGTGTGTGTGTGTGTGTGTGTGTTGTCGGTGTGTGTGTGTGTTGTCGGTGTGTGTGTGTGTGTGTTGTCGGTGTGTGTGTGTGTGTTGTCGGTGTGTGTGTGTGTTGTCGGTGTGTGTGTGTGTGTGTGTTGTCGGTGTGTGTGTGTGTGTGTGTTGTCGGTGTGTGTGTGTGTGTGTTGTCGGTGTGTGTGTGTGTGTGTGTGTCGTGTGTGTGTGTGTGTTGTCGGTGTGTGTGTGTGTGTTGTCGGTGTGTGTGTGTGTTGTCGGTGTGTGTGTGTGTGTGTTGTCGTGTGTGTGTGTGTTGTCGGTGTGTGTGTGTGTGTGTTGTCGGTGTGTGTGTGTGTGTGTGTTGTCGGTGTGTGTGTGTGTGTGTTGTCGGTGTGTGTGTGTGTTGTGTGTGTGTGTGTGTGTGTGTGTGTTGTGTGTGTGTGTGTGTGTGTGTGTGTGTGTGTGTGTTGTCGGTGTGTGTGTGTGTGTTGTCGGTGTGTGTCGGTGTGTGTGTGTGTGTTGTCGGTGTGTGTGTGTGTGTGTTGTCGGTGTGTGTGTGTGTGTGTTGTCGGTGTGTGTGTGTTGTCGGTGTGTGTGTGTGTGTGTTGTCGGTGTGTGTGTGTGTTGTCGGTGTGTGTGTGTGTGTTGTCGGTGTGTGTGTGTGTGTGTTGTCGGTGTGTGTGTGTGTGTGTGTGTGTGTGTGTGTGTGTGTGTGTGTCGGTGTGTGTGTGTGTGTGTGTGTGTGTGTGTGTGTGTGTGTGTGTTGTCGGTGTGTGTGGTGTGTTGTCGGTGTGTGTGTGTGTGTGTGTGGTGGTGTGTGTGTGTGTGTTGTCGGTGTGTGTGTGTGTGTGTTGTCGTGTGTGTGTGTGTGTTGTCGGTGTGTGTGTGTGTGTTGTCGGTGTGTGTGTGTGTGTGTGTGTGTGTGTGTGTGTGTGTGTGTGTGTGTTGTCGGTGTGTGTGTGTGTGTTGTCGGTGTGTGTGTGTGTGTGTGTGTGTGTGTGTGTTGTGTGTGTGTGTGTGTGTTGTCGGTGTGTGTGTGTGTGTGTTGTCGGTGTGTGTGTGTGTGTGTTGTCGGTGTGTGTGTGTGTGTGTTGTCGGTGTGTGTGTGTGTGTGTGTGGTGTGTGTGTGTGTGTGTTGTCGGTGTGTGTGTGTGTGTGTTGTCGGTGTGTGTGTGTGTGTGTTGTCGGTGTGTGTGTGTGTGTGTTGTCGGTGTGTGTGTGTGTGTGTTGTCGGTGTGTGTGTGTGTGTTGTCGGTGTGTGTGTGTGTGTGTGTGTGTGTGTGTGTGTGTGTGTTGTCGGTGTGTGTGTGTGTGTGTGTTGTCGGTGTGTGTGTGTGTGTGTTGTCGGTGTGTGTGTGTGTGTGTGTGTGTGTGTGTGTGTGTGTGTGTTGTCGGTGTGTGTGTGTGTGTTGTCGGTGTGTGTGTGTTGTCGGTGTGTGTGTGTGTGTTGTCGTGTGTTGTCGGTGTGTGTGTGTGTGTTGTCGGTGTGTGTGTGTGTGTTGTCGGTGTGTGTGTGTGTGTGTTGTCGGTGTGTGTGTGTTGTCGGTGTGTGTGTGTGTGTTGTCGGTGTGTGTGTGTGTTGTCGGTGTGTGTGTGTGTGTCGGTGTGTGTGTGTGTGTGTTGTCGGTGTGTGTGTGTGTGTTGTCGGTGTGTGTGTGTGTTGTCGGTGTGTGTGTGTGTGTGTGTGTTGTCGGTGTGTGTGTGTGTGTTGTCTGTGTGTGTGTGTGTGTGTTGTCGGTGTGTGTGTGTGTGTGTGTGTGTGTGTGTGTGTGTGTGTGTTGTCGGTGTGTGTGTGTGTGTGTTGTCGGTGTGTGTGTGTGTTGTCGGTGTGTGTGTGTGTGTTGTCGGTGTGTGTGTGTGTTGTCGGTGTGTGTGTGTGTGTGTTGTCGGTGTGTGTGTGTGTGTGTGTGTGTGTTGTCGGTGTGTGTGTGTGTGTTGTCGGTGTGTGTGTGTGTGTGTTGTCGGTGTGTGTGTGTGTGTGTGTGTGTGTGTGTGTGTGTGTGTGTGTGTGTGTGTGTGTGTGTGTGTGTGTTGTCGGTGTGTGTGTGTGTGTGTTGTCGGTGTGTGTGTGTGTGTGTGTTGTCGGTGTGTGTGTGTGTGTGTTGTCGGTGTGTGTGTGTGTGTGTGTGTGTGTGTGTGTGTGTGTGTGTGTGTGTGTGTGTGTGTTGTCGGTGTGTGTGTGTGTGTTGTCGGTGTGTGTGTGTGTGTGTTGTCGGTGGTGTGTGTGTGTGTGTTGTCGGTGTGTGTGTGTGTGTGTTGTCGGTGTGTGTGTGTGTGTGTTGTCGGTGTGTGTGTGTGTGTGTGTGTTGTCGGTGTGTGTGTGTGTTGTGTGTGTGTGTGTTGTCGGTGTGTGTGTGTGTGTGTTGTCGGTGTGTGTGTGTGTGTGTGTTGTCGGTGTGTGTGTGTGTGTTGTCGGTGTGTGTGTGTGTGTGTGTTGTCGGTGTGTGTGTGTGTGTCGGTGTGTTGTCGGTGTGTGTGTGTGTGTTGTCGGTGTGTGTGTGTGTGTTGTCGGTGTGTGTGTGTGTGTGTGTGTGTGTTGTCGGTGTGTGTGTGTGTTGTGTGTGTGTGTGTGTTGTCGGTGTGTGTGTGTGTGTGTTGTCGGTGTGTGTGTGTGTGTGTGTGTGTATTGTCGGTGTGTGTGTGTTGTCGTTGTGTGTGTGTGTGTGTGTGGTAGGTGTGTGTGTGTGTTGTCGGTGTGTGTGTGTGTGTGTTGTCGGTGTGTGTGTGTGTTGTCGGTGTGTGTGTGTGTGTGTGTGTTGTCGGTGTGTGTGTGTGTGTTGTTGTGTGTGTGTGTGTGTGTTGTCGGTGTGTGTGTGTGTTGTCGGTGTGTGTGTGTGTGTCTGTGTGTTGTCGGTGTGTGTGTGTGTGTGTGTTGTCGGTGTGTGTGTGTTGCGGTGTGTGTGTGTGTGTGTGTTGTCGGTGTGTGTGTGTTGCCGGTGTGTGTGTGTGTGTTGTCGGTGTGTTGTCGGTGTGTGTGTGTGTGTTGTCGGTGTGTGTGTGTGTTGTCGGTGTGTGTGTGTGTGTTGTCGGTGTGTGTGTGTTGTCGGTGCGTGTGTGTGTGTGTGTGTGTTGTCGGTGTGTGTGTGAGTGTGTGTTGTCGGTGTGTGTGTGTGTGTGTGTTGTCGGTGTGTGTGTGTGTTGTCGGTGTGTGTGTGTGTGTGTGTGTGTGTGTTGTCGGTGTGTGTGTGTGTTGTCGGTGTGTGTGTGTTGCCGGTGTGTGTGTGTGTGTTGTCGGTGTGTTGTCGGTGTGTGTGTGTGTGTTGTCGGTGTGTGTGTGTGTGTGTTGTCGGTGTGTGTGTGTGTGTTGTCGGTGTGTGTGTGTTGTCGGTGCGTGTGTGTGTGTGTTGTCGGTGTGTGTGTGTGTTGTCGGTGTGTGTGTGTGTGTTGTCGGTGTGTGTGTGTGTGTGTTGTCGGTGTGTGTGTGTGTGTGTGTGTGTGTGTTGTCGGTGTGTGTGTGTGTGTGTGTTGTCGGTGTGTGTGTGTGTGTGTCTTGTCGGGGGGGGGGTGTTGTCGTTGTGTGTGTGTGTGTGTGTGGTGGTGTGTGTGTGTGTTGTCGGTGTGTGTGTGTGTGTTGTCGGTGTGTGTGTGTGTTGTCGGTGGTGTGTGTGTGTGTTGTCGGTGTGTGTGTGTGTGTTGTTGTGTGTGTGTGTGTGTGTGTGTTGTCGGTGTGTGTGTGTGTTGTCGGTGTGTGTGTGTGTGTGTTGTCGGTGTGTGTGTGTGTGTTGTCGGTGTGTGTGTGTGTTGTCGGTGTGTGTGTGTGTGTGTTGTCGGTGTGTGTGTGTGTGTTGTCGGTGTGTGTGTGTGTGTGTGTGTGTGTCGGTGTGTGTGTGTGTGTTGTGTGTGTGTGTGTGTTGTCGGTGTGTGTGTGTGTGTGTGTCGGTGTGTGTGTGTGTGTGTGTGTGTTGTCGGTGTGTGTGTGTGTGTTGTCGGTGTGTGTGTGTGTTGTCGGTGTGTGTGTGTGTGTGTTGTCAGTGTGTGTGTGTGTGTCTTGTCAGTGTGTGTGTGTGTGTGTTGTCGGTGTGTGTGTGTTTATGTGTTGTCGGTGTGTGTGTGTTGTCGGTGTGTGTGTGTGTTGTCGGTGTGTGTGTGTGTGTTGTCGGTGTGTGTGTGTGTGTGTGTGTGTGTGTGTTGTCGGTGTGTGTGTGTGTGTGTTGTCGGTGTGTGTGTGTGTGTGTGTGTGTGTTGTCGGTGTGTGTGTGTGTGTTGTCGGTGTGTGTGTGTGTGTGTTGTCGTGTGTGTGTGTGTTGTGTGTGTGTGTGTTGTCGGTGTGTGTGTGTGTGTGTGTTGTCGGTGTGTGTGTGTGTGTGTGTTGTCGGTGTGTGTGTGTGTGTGTGTGTTGTCGGTGTGTGTGTGTGTGTGTTGTCGGTGTGTGTGTGTGTGTTTGTTGTCGGTGTGTGTGTGTGTGTGTGTGTGTGTTGTCGGTGTGTGTGTGTGTGTGTTGTGTGTGTGTGTGTTGTCGGTGTGTGTGTGTGTGTGTTGTCGGTGTGTGTGTGTGTGTGTTGTCGGTGTGTGTGTGTGTGTGTTGTCGGTGTGTGTGTGTTGTGTGTTGTCGGTGTGTGTGTGTGTTGTGTGTGTGTGTGTTGTCGGTGTGTGTGTGTGTGTGTTGTCGGTGTGTGTGTGTGTTGTCGTGTGTGTGTGTGTGTGTGTGTGTGTGTGTTGTCGGTGTGTGTGTGTGTGTTGTCGGTGTGTGTGTGTGTGTTGTCGGTGGTGTGTGTGTGTGTGTTGTCGGTGTGTGTGTGTGTGTGTTGTCGGTGTGTGTGTGTGTGTGTGTTGTCGGTGTGTGTGTGTGTATTGTCGGTGTGTGTGTGTGTTGTGTTTGTGTGTGTTGTCGGTGTGTGTGTGTGTGTGTTGTCGGTGTGTGTGTGTGTGTTGTCGGTGTGTGTGTGTGTTGTCGGTGTGTGTGTGTGTGTTGTCGGTGTGTGTGTGTGTGTGTGTGTTGTCGGTGTGTTGTCGGTGTGTGTGTGTGTGTGTGTGTGTTGTCGGTGTGTGTGTGTGTGTTGTCGGTGTGTGTGTGTGTGTGTGTGTGTGTTGTCGGTGTGTGTGTGTGTTGTGTGTGTGTGTTGTCGGTGTGTGTGTGTGTGTGTTGTCGGTGTGTGTGTGTGTGTGTGTGTTGTCGGTGTGTGTGTGTGTGTTGTCGGTGTGTGTGTGTGTTGTCGGTGTGTGTGTGTGTGTTGTCAGTGTGTGTGTGTGTGTCTTGTCAGTGTGTGTGTGTGTGTGTTGTCGGTGTGTGTGTGTTTATGTGTTGTCGGTGTGTGTGTGTGTGTGTGTTGTCGGTGTGTGTGTGTGTTGTCGGTGTGTGTGTGTGTGTTGTCGGTGTGTGTGTGTGTGTGTGTGTTGTCGGTGTGTGTGTGTGTGTGTTGTCGGTGTGTGTGTGTGTGTGTGTGTTGTCGGTGTGTGTGTGTGTGTTGTCGGTGTGTGTGTGTGTGTGTTGTCGTGTGTGTGTGTGTGTGTGTGTGTGTGTTGTCGGTGTGTGTGTGTGTTGTCGGTGTGTGTGTGTGTGTGTTGTCGGTGTGTGTGTGTGTGTGTGTGTTGTCGGTGTGTGTGTGTGTGTGTTGTCGGTGTGTGTGTGTGTGTGTGTTGTCGGTGTGTGTGTGTGTGTGTGTGTGTGTGTGTGTTGTCGGTGTGTGTGTGTGTGTGTTGTGTGTGTGTGTGTTGTCGGTGTGTGTGTGTGTGTGTTGTCGGTGTGTGTGTGTGTGTGTGTTGTCGGTGTGTGTGTGTGTGTGTTGTCGGTGTGTGTGTGTGTGTGTGTGTGTGTTGTCGGTGTGTGTGTGTGTTGTGTGTGTGTGTGTTGTCGGTGTGTGTGTGTGTGTGTTGTCGGTGTGTGTGTGTGTGTTGTCGGTGTGTGTGTGTGTGTGTGTGTGTGGTTGTCGGTGTGTGTGTGTGTGTTGTCGGTGTGTGTGTGTGTGTGTTGTCGGTGGTGTGTGTGTGTGTTGTCGGTGTGTGTGTGTGTGTGTTGTCGGTGTGTGTGTGTGTGTGTTGTCGGTGTGTGTGTGTGTGTGTGTGTGTTGTCGGTGTGTGTGTGTGTGGTGTGTGTGTGTGTGTTGTCGGTGTGTGTGTGTGTGTGTTGTCGGTGTGTGTGTGTGTGTGTGTTGTCGGTGTGTGTGTGTGTGTTGTCGGTGTGTGTGTGTGTGTGTGTTGTCGGTGTGTGTGTGTTGTCGGTGTGTTGTCGGTGTGTGTGTGTGTGTTGTCGGTGTGTGTGTGTGTGTTGTCGGTGTGTGTGTGTGTGTGTGTGTGTGTGTTGTCGGTGTGTGTGTGTGTGTGTGTGTGTGTGTGTGTTGTCGGTGTGTGTGTGTGTGTGTTGTCGGTGTGTGTGTGTGTGTGTGTGTGTTTGTCGGTGTGTGTGTGTTGTCGTTGTGTGTGTGTGTGTGTGGTGGTGTGTGTGTGTGTTGTCGGTGTGTGTGTGTGTGTGTTGTCGGTGTGTGTGTGTGTGTGTCGGTGTGTGTGTGTGTGTGTGTGTTGTCGGTGTGTGTGTGTGTGTTGTTGGTGTGTGTGTGTGTGTGTGTGTTGTCGGTGTGTGTGTGTGTGTTGTCGGTGTGTGTGTGTGTGTGTTGTCGGTGTGTGTGTTGTCGGTGTGTGTGTGGTGTGTGTTGTCGGTGTGTGTGTGTGTGTTGTCGGTGTGTGTGTGTGTTGTCGGTGTGTGTGTGTGTGTGTGTGTGTTGTCGGTGTGTGTGTGTGTTGTCGGTGTGTGTGTGTTGCGGTGTGTGTGTGTGTGTGTGTTGTCGGTGTGTGTGTGTGTGTCGGTGTGTGTGTGTGTGTTGTCGGTGTGTTGTCGGTGTGTGTGTGTGTGTTGTCGGTGTGTGTGTGTGTTGTCGGTGTGTGTGTGTGTGTGTGTTGTCGGTGTGTGTGTGTTGTCGGTGCGTGTGTGTGTGTGTGTGTGTTGTCGGTGTGTGTGTGAGTGTGTGTTGTCGGTGTGTGTGTGTGTGTTGTCGGTGTGTGTGTGTGTTGTCGGTGTGTGTGTGTGTGTGTGTGTGTTGTCGGTGTGTGTGTGTGTGTTGTCGGTGTGTGTGTGTTGTCGGTGTGTGTGTGTGTGTGTGTTGTCGGTGTGTGTGTGTTGTCGGTGTGTGTGTGTGTGTTGTCGGTGTGTTGTCGGTGTGTGTGTGTGTGTTGTCGGTGTGTGTGTGTGTTGTCGGTGTGTGTGTGTGTGTGTGTTGTCGGTGTGTGTGTGTTGTCGGTGCGTGTGTGTGTGTGTGTGTGTTGTCGGTGTGTGTGTGGTGTGTGTTGTCGGTGTGTGTGTGTGTGTGTGTTGTCGGTGTGTGTGTGTGTTGTCGGTGTGTGTGTGTGTGTGTGTGTGTGTGTGTCGGTGTGTGTGTGTGTTGTCGGTGTGTGTGTGTTGTCGGTGTGTGTGTGTGTGTTGTCGGTGTGTGTGTGTGTGTGTTGTCGGTGTGTGTGTGTGTGTGTGTGTTGTCGGTGTGTGTGTGTGTTGTCGGTGTGTGTGTGTGTGTGTTGTCGGTGTGTGTGTGTGTTGTCGGTGTGTGTGTGTGTGTGTTGTCGGTGTGTGTGTGTGTGTGTGTTGTCGGTGTGTGTGTGTGTTGTGTGTGTGTGTGTGTTGTCGGTGTGTGTGTGTGTGTGTTGTCGGTGTGTGTGTGTGTGTGTGTTGTCGGTGTGGGGTGTGTTGTCGTTGTGTGTGTGTGTTGTGTTTGTGTGTGTTGTCGGTGTGTGTGTGTGTGTTGTCGGTGTGTGTGTGTGTGTGTGTGTTGTCGGTGTGTGTGTGTGTTGTGTGTGTGTGTGTGTTGTCGTGTGTGTGTGTGTGTTGTCGTTGTGTGTGTGTTGTCGGTGTGTGTGTGTGTGTGTGTGGTTGTCGGTGTGTGTGTGTGTGTTGTGTGTGTGTGTGTGTTGTCGGTGTGTGTGTGTGTGTGTTGTCGGTGTGTGTGTGTGTGTGTGTGTTGTCGGTGTGTGTGTGTGTGTTGTCGGTGTGTGTGTGTTGTCGGTGTGTGTGTGTGTGTGTTGTCGGTGTGTGTGTGTGTGTCTTGTCAGTGTGTGTGTGTGTGTGTTGTCGGTGTGTGTGTGTTTGTGTGTTGTCGGTGTGTGTGTGTTGTCGGTGTGTGTGTGTGTTGTCGGTGTGTGTGTGTGTGTTGTCGGTGTGTGTGTGTGTGTGTGTGTGTGTGTGTTGTCGGTGTGTGTGTGTGTGTGTTGTCGGTGTGTGTGTGTGTGTGTGTTGTCGGTGGTGTGTGTGTGTTGTCGGTGTGTGTGTGTGTGTGTTGTCGTGTGTGTGTGTGTGTGTGTGTGTGTGTTGTCGGTGTGTGTGTGTGTGTGTGTTGTCGGTGTGTGTGTGTGTGTTGTCGGTGTGTGTGTGTGTGTGTGTGTTGTCGGTGTGTGTGTGTGTGTGTTGTCGGTGTGTGTGTGTGTGTTGTCGGTGTGTGTGTGTGTGTGTGTCGGTGTGTGTGTGTGTGTGTTGTCGGTGTGTGTGTGTGTGTGTTGTCGGTGTGTGTGTGTGTTGTGTGTGTGTGTGTTGTCGGTGTGTGTGTGTGTGTGTTGTCGGTGTGTGTGTGTGTGTGTTGTCGGTTTGTGTGTGTGTGTGTGTGTGTTGTCGGTGTGTGTGTGTGTGTTGTCGGTGTGTGTGTGTGTGTTGTCGGTGGTGTGTGTGTGTGTGTTGTCGGTGTGTGTGTGTGTGTGTTGTCGGTGTGTGTGTGTGTGTGTGTTGTCGGTGTGTGTGTGTGTGTTGTCGGTGTGTGTGTGTGTTGTGTTTGTGTGTGTTGTCGGTGTGTGTGTGTGTGTGTTGTCGGTGTGTGTGTGTGTGTGTGTTGTCGGTGTGTGTGTGTGTGTTGTCGGTGTGTGTGTGTGTGTTGTCGGTGTGTGTGTGTTGTCGGTGTGTTGGCGGTGTGTGTGTGTTGTCGGTGTGTTGTCGGTGTGTGTGTGTGTGTGTGTTGTCGGTGTGTGTGTGTGTGTTGTCGGTGTGTGTGTGTGTGTGTGTGTGTTGTCGGTGTGTGTGTGTGTTGTGTGTGTGTGTTGTCGGTGTGTGTGTGTGTGTGTTGTCGGTGTGTGTGTGTGTGTGTGTGTGTTGTCGGTGTGTGTGTGTGTGTTGTCGGTGTGTGTGTGTGTTGTCGGTGTGTGTGTGTGTGTTGTCAGTGTGTGTGTGTGTGTCTTGTCAGTGTGTGTGTGTGTGTGTTGTCGGTGTGTGTGTGTTTATGTGTTGTCGGTGTGTGTGTGTGTGTGTGTTGTCGGTGTGTGTGTGTGTTGTCGGTGTGTGTGTGTGTGTTGTTGGTGTGTGTGTGTGTGTGTGTGTGTGTTGTCGGTGTGTGTGTGTGTGTTGTCGGTGTGTGTGTGTGTGTGTGTGTGTGTGTTGTCGGTGTGTGTGTGTGTGTGTTGTCGGTGTGTGTGTGTGTGTGTTGTCGGTGTGTGTTTGTGTGTGTTGTCGGTGTGTGTGTGTTGTCGGTGCGTGTGTGTGTGTGTTGTCGGTGTGTGTGTGTGTTGTCGGTGTGTGTGTGTGTGTTGTCGGTGTGTGTGTGTGTGTGTTGTCGGTGTGTGTGTGTGTTGTGTGTGTGTGTGTGTTGTCGGTGTGTGTGTGTGTGTGTGTTGTCGGTGTGTGTGTGTGTGTGTCTTGTCGGGGGGGTTGTTGTCGTTGTGTGTGTGTGTGTGTGTGGTAGGTGTGTGTGTGTGTGTTGTCGGTGTGTGTGTGTGTGTGTTGTCGGTGTGTGTGTGTGTTGTCGGTGTGTGTGTGTGTGTTGTCGGTGTGTGTGTGTGTGTTGTGTGTGTGTGTGTGTGTGTGTGTGTTGTCGGTGTGTGTGTGTGTTGTCGGTGTGTGTGTTGTCGGTGTGTGTGTGTGTGTTGTCGGTGTGTGTGTGTGTTGTCGGTGTGTGTGTGTGTGTGTTGTCGGTGTGTGTGTGTGTCTGTGTTGTCGGTGTGTGTGTGTGTGTGTTGTCGGTGTGTGTGTGTGTGTGTGTCTGTGTGTGTGTGTGTTGTCGGTGTGTGTGTGTGTTGTCGGTGTGTGTGTGTGTGTGTGTTGTCGGTGTGTGTGTGTGTGTGTGTTGTCGGTGTGTGTGTGTGTGTGTGTGTGTGTGTGTTGTCGGTGTGTGTGTGTGTGTTGTCGGTGTGTGTGTGTGTGTTGTCGGTGGTGTGTGTGTGTGTGTTGTCGGTGTGTGTGTGTGTGTGTTGTCGGTGTGTGTGTGTGTGTGTGTTGTCGGTGTGTGTGTGTGTGTTGTCGGTGTCTGTGTGTGTTGTGTTTGTGTGTGTTGTCGGTGTGTGTGTGTGTGTGTGTTGTCGGTGTGTGTGTGTGTGTGTGTTGTCGGTGTGTGTGTGTGTGTTGTCGGTGTGTGTGTGTGTGTTGTCGGTGTGTGTGTGTGTGTGTGTGTGTGTGTTGTCGGTGTGTGTGTGTTGTCGGTGTGTTGTCGGTGTGTGTGTGTTGTCGGTGTGTTGTCGGTGTGTGTGTGTGTGTGTGTTGTCGGTGTGTGTGTGTGTGTTGTCGGTGTGTGTGTGTGTGTGTGTGTGTTGTCGGTGTGTGTGTGTGTTGTGTGTGTGTGTTGTCGGTGTGTGTGTGTGTGTGTTGTCGGTGTGTGTGTGTGTGTGTGTGTGTTGTCGGTGTGTGTGTGTGTGTTGTCGGTGTGTGTGTGTGTTGTCGGTGTGTGTGTGTGTGTTGTCAGTGTGTGTGTGTGTGTCTTGTCAGTGTGTGTGTGTGTGTTGTCGGTGTGTGTGTGTTTATGTGTTGTCGGTGTGTGTGTGTGTGTGTGTTGTCGGTGTGTGTGTGTGTTGTCGGTGTGTGTGTGTGTGTTGTCGGTGTGTGTGTGTGTGTGTGTGTGTTGTCGGTGTGTGTGTGTGTGTGTTGTCGGTGTGTGTGTGTGTGTGTGTTGTCGGTGTGTGTGTGTGTGTTGTCGGTGTGTGTGTGTGTGTGTTGTCGTGTGTGTGTGTGTTGTGTGTGTGTGTGTTGTCGGTGTGTGTGTGTGTTGTCGGTGTGTGTGTGTGTGTGTTGTCGGTGTGTGTGTGTGTGTGTGTGTGTGTTGTCGGTGTGTGTGTGTGTGTGTTGTCGGTGTTTGTGTGTGTGTGTTGTCGGTGTGTGTGTGTGTGTGTGTGTGTGTGTGTGTGTTGTCGGTGTGTGTGTGTGTGTTGTGTGTGTGTGTGTTGTCGGTGTGTGTGTGTGTGTGTTGTCGGTGTGTGTGTGTGTGTGTGTTGTCGGTGTGTGTGTGTGTGTGTTGTCGGTGTGTGTGTGTGTGTGTGTGTTGTCGGTGTGTGTGTGTGTGTGTGTGTTGGTTGTCGGTGTGTGTGTGTGTGTTGTCGGTGTGTGTGTGTGTGTGTTGTCGGTGGTGTGTGTGTGTGTGTTGTCGGTGTGTGTGTGTGTGTGTTGTCGGGTGTGTGTGTGTGTGTTGTCGGTGTGTGTGTGTGTGTGTGTGTTGTCGGTGTGTGTGTGTGTTGTGTGTGTGTGTGTTGTCGGTGTGTGTGTGTGTGTGTTGTCGGTGTGTGTGTGTGTGTGTGTTGTCGGTGTGTGTGTGTGTGTTGTCGGTGTGTGTGTGTGTGTGTTGTCGGTGTGTGTGTGTTGTCGGTGTGTTGTCGGTGTGTGTGTGTGTGTTGTCGGTGTGTGTGTGTGTGTTGTCGGTGTGTGTGTTTGTGTGTGTGTGTGTTGTCGGTGTGTGTGTGTGTTGTGTGTGTGTGTGTGTTGTCGGTGTGTGTGTGTGTGTGTTGTCGGTGTGTGTTTGTGTGTGTGTGTGTATTGTCGGTGTGTGTGTGTTGTCGTTGTGTGTGTGTGTGTGTGTGGTAGGTGTGTGTGTGTGTTGTCGGTGTGTGTGTGTGTGTTGTCGGTGTGTGTGTGTGTTGTCGGTGTGTGTGTGTGTGTGTGTGTTGTCGGTGTGTGTGTGTGTGTTGTTGGTGTGTGTGTGTGTGTTGTCGGTGTGTGTGTGTGTTGTCGGTGTGTGTGTGTGTGTCTGTGTGTTGTCGGTGTGTGTGTGTGTGTGTGTTGTCGGTGTGTGTGTGTTGCCGGTGTGTGTGTGTGTGTGTGTTGTCGGTGTGTGTGTGTTGCCGGTGTGTGTGTGTGTGTTGTCGGTGTGTTGTCGGTGTGTGTGTGTGTGTTGTCGGTGTGTGTGTGTGTTGTCGGTGTGTGTGTGTGTGTTGTCGGTGTGTGTGTGTTGTCGGTGCGTGTGTGTGTGTGTGTGTGTGTGTTGTCGGTGTGTGTGTGAGTGTGTGTTGTCGGTGTGTGTGTGTGTGTGTTGTCGGTGTGTGTGTGTGTTGTCGGTGTGTGTGTGTGTGTGTGTGTGTTGCCGGTGTGTGTGTGTGTGTTGTCGGTGTGTTGTCGGTGTGTGTGTGTGTGTGTGTCGGTGTGTGTGTGTGTGTGTTGTCGGTGTGTGTGTGTGTGTTGTCGGTGTGTGTGTGTTGTCGGTGCGTGTGTGTGTGTGTTGTCGGTGTGTGTGTGTGTTGTCGGTGTGTGTGTGTGTGTTGTCGGTGTGTGTGTGTGTGTGTTGTCGGTGTGTGTGTGTGTTGTGTGTGTGTGTGTGTTGTCGGTGTGTGTGTGTGTGTGTGTTGTCGGTGTGTGTGTGTGTGTGTGTTGTCGGTGTGTGTGTGTGTTGTCGGTGTGTGTGTGTGTGTTGTTGGTGTGTGTGTGTGTGTCTGTGTGTTGTCGGTGTGTGTGTGTGTGTGTGTTGTCGGTGTGTGTGTGTGTTGTCGGTGTGTGTGTGTGTGTTGTTGGTGTGTGTGTGTGTGTGTGTGTGTTGTCGGTGTGTGTGTGTGTTGTCGGTGTGTGTGTGTGTGTGTTGTCGGTGTGTGTGTGTGTGTTGTCGGTGTGTGTGTGTGTGTTGTCGGTGTGTGTGTGGTGTGTGTTGTCGGTGTGTGTGTGTGTGTGTGTTGTCGGTGTGTGTGTGTGTGTTGTGTGTGTGTGTGTGTTGTCGGTGTGTGTGTGTGTGTTGTCGGTGTGTGTGTGTGTGTGTGTGTGTGTTGTCGGTGTGTGTGTGTGTGTTGTCGGTGTGTGTGTGTTGTCGGTGTGTGTGTGTGTGTGTTGTCAGTGTGTGTGTGTGTGTCTTGTCAGTGTGTGTGTGTGTGTGTTGTCGGTGTGTGTGTGTTTATGTGTTGTCGGTGTGTGTGTGTTGTCGGTGTGTGTGTGTGTTGTCGGTGTGTGTGTGTGTGTTGTCGGTGTGTGTGTGTGTGTGTGTGTGTGTGTGTTGTCGGTGTGTGTGTGTGTGTGTTGTCGGTGTGTGTGTGTGTGTGTGTGTGTGTTGTCGGTGTGTGTGTGTGTGTTGTCGGTGTGTGTGTGTGTGTGTTGTCGTGTGTGTGTGTGTTGTGTGTGTGTGTGTTGTCGGTGTGTGTGTGTGTGTGTGTTGTCGGTGTGTGTGTGTGTGTGTGTTGTCGGTGTGTGTGTGTGTGTGTGTGTTGTCGGTGTGTGTGTGTGTGTGTTGTCGGTGTGTGTGTGTGTGTGTTTTGTCGGTGTGTGTGTGTGTGTGTGTGTTGTCGGTGTGTGTGTGTGTGTGTTGTCGGTGTGTGTGTGTGTGTGTGTGTTGTCGGTGTGTGTGTGTGTGTGTTGTCGGTGTGTGTGTGTGTGTGTTGTCGGTGTGTGTGTGTGTGTTGTGTGTGTGTGTGTTGTCGGTGTGTGTGTGTGTGTGTTGTCGGTGTGTGTGTGTGTTTTCGGTGTGTGTGTGTGTGTGTGTGTGTGTGTGTTGTCGGTGTGTGTGTGTGTGTTGTCGGTGTGTGTGTGTGTTGTCGGTGGTGTGTGTGTGTGTGTTGTCGGTGTGTGTGTGTGTGTGTTGTCGGTGTGTGTGTGTGTGTGTGTTGTCGGTGTGTGTGTGTGTGTTGTCGGTGTGTGTGTGTGTTGTGTTTGTGTGTGTTGTCGGTGTGTGTGTGTGTTGTCGGTGTGTGTGTGTGTGTTGTCGGTGTGTGTGTGTGTGTTGTCGGTGTGTGTGTGTGTGTTGTCGGTGTGTGTGTGTGTGTGTGTGTTGTCGGTGTGTGTGTGTTGTCGGTGTGTTGTCGGTGTGTGTGTGTTGTCGGTGTGTTGTCGGTGTGTGTGTGTGTGTGTGTGTGTTGTCGGTGTGTGTGTGTGTGTTGTCGGTGTGTGTGTGTTGTCGGTGCGTGTGTGTGTGTGTGTGTGTGTGTTGTCGGTGTGTGTGTGAGTGTGTGTTGTCGGTGTGTGTGTGTGTGTGTTGTCGGTGTGTGTGTGTGTTGTCGGTGTGTGTGTGTGTGTGTGTGTGTTGTCGGTGTGTGTGTGTGTGTTGTCGGTGTGTGTGTGTTGCCGGTGTGTGTGTGTGTGCTGTCGGTGTGTTGTCGGTGTGTGTGTGTGTGTTGTCGGTGTGTGTGTGTGTGTGTTGTCGGTGTGTGTGTGTGTGTTGTCGGTGTGTGTGTGTTGTCGGTGCGTGTGTGTGTGTGTTGTCGGTGTGTGTGTGTGTTGTCGGTGTGTGTGTGTGTGTTGTCGGTGTGTGTGTGTGTGTGTTGTCGGTGTGTGTGTGTGTTGTGTGTGTGTGTGTGTTGTCGGTGTGTGTGTGTGTGTGTGTTGTCGGTGTGTGTGTGTGTGTGTGTCTTGTCGGGGGGGGGTGTTGTCCTTGTGTGTGTGTGTGTGTGTGGTAGGTGTGTGTGTGTGTTGTCGGTGTGTGTGTGTGTGTTGTCGGTGTGTGTGTGTGTTGTCGGTGTGTGTGTGTGTTGTCGGTGTGTGTGTGTGTGTTGTTGGTGTGTGTGTGTGTGTGTGTGTGTTGTCGGTGTGTGTGTGTGTTGTCGGTGTGTGTGTGTGTGTGTTGTCGGTGTGTGTGTGTGTGTTGTCGGTGTGTGTGTGTGTTGTCGGTGTGTGTGTGTGTGTGTGTTGTCGGTGTGTGTGTGTGTGTTGTCGGTGTGTGTGTGTGTGTGTGTGTTGTCGGTGTGTGTGTGTGTGTGTTGTCGGTGTGTGTGTGTGTTGTCGGTGTGTGTGTGTGTGTGTGTGTGTGTTGTCGGTGTGTGTGTGTGTGTGTTGTCGGTGTGTGTGTGTGTGTGTGTTGTCGGTGTGTGTGTGTGTGTGTTGTCGGTGTGTGTGTGTGTGTGTTGTCGGTGTGTGTGTGTGTGTTGTGTGTGTGTGTGTTGTCGGTGTGTGTGTGTGTGTGTTGTCGGTGTGTGTGTGTGTTTTCGGTGTGTGTGTGTGTGTGTGTGTGTGTGTGTTGTCGGTGTGTGTGTGTGTGTTGTCGGTGTGTGTGTGTGTTGTCGGTGGTGTGTGTGTGTGTGTTGTCGGTGTGTGTGTGTGTGTTGTCGGTGTGTGTGTGTGTGTGTTGTCGGTGTGTGTGTGTGTATTGTCGGTGTGTGTGTGTGTTGTGTTTGTGTGTGTTGTCGGTGTGTGTGTGTGTTGTCGGTGTGTGTGTGTGTGTTGTCGGTGTGTGTGTGTGTGTTGTCGGTGTGTGTGTGTGTGTTGTCGGTGTGTGTGTGTGTGTGTGTGTTGTCGGTGTGTGTGTGTTGTCGGTGTGTTGTCTGTGTGTGTGTGTTGTCGGTGTGTTGTCGGTGTGTGTGTGTGTGTGTGTGTGTTGTCGGTGTGTGTGTGTGTGTTGTCGGTGTGTGTGTGTGTGTGTGTGTGTTGTCGGTGTGTGTGTGTGTTGTGTGTGTGTGTTGTCGGTGTGTGTGTGTGTGTTGTCGGTGTGTGTGTGTGTGTGTGTGTGTTGTCGGTGTGTGTGTGTGTGTTGTCGGTGTGTGTGTGTGTTGTCGGTGTGTGTGTGTGTGTTGTCAGTGTGTGTGTGTGTGTCTTGTCAGTGTGTGTGTGTGTGTGTTGTCGGTGTGTGTGTGTTTATGTGTTGTCGGTGTGTGTGTGTGTGTGTGTGTGTGTGTGTGTTGTCGGTGTGTGTGTGTGTGTGTGTGTGTTGTCGGTGTGTGTGTGTGTGTTGTCGGTGTGTGTGTGTTGCCGGTGTGTGTGTGTGTGTGTTGTCGGTGTGTTGTCGGTGTGTGTGTGTGTGTTGTCGGTGTGTGTGTGTGTGTTGTCGGTGTGTGTGTGTGTGTTGTCGGTGTGTGTGTGTTGTCGGTGCGTGTGTGTGTGTGTTGTCGGTGTGTGTGTGTGTTGTCGGTGTGTGTGTGTGTGTTGTCGGTGTGTGTGTGTGTGTGTTGTCGGTGTGTGTGTGTGTTGTGTGTGTGTGTGTGTTGTCGGTGTGTGTGTGTGTGTGTGTTGTCGGTGTGTGTGTGTGTGTGTGTGTCTTGTCGGGGGGGGTGTTGTCGTTGTGTGTGTGTGTGTGTGTGGTAGGTGTGTGTGTGTGTTGTCGGTGTGTGTGTGTGTGTTGTCGGTGTGTGTGTGTGTTGTCGGTGTGTGTGTGTGTTGTCGGTGTGTGTGTGTGTGTTGTTGGTGTGTGTGTGTGTGTGTGTGTTGTCGGTGTGTGTGTGTGTTGTCGGTGTGTGTGTGTGTGTGTTGTCGGTGTGTGTGTGTGTGTTGTCGGTGTGTGTGTGTGTTGTCGGTGTGTGTGTGTGTGTGTTGTCGGTGTGTGTGTGTGTGTTGTCGGTGTGTGTGTGTGTGTGTGTTGTCGGTGTGTGTGTGTGTGTTGTGTGTGTGTGTGTGTTGTCGGTGTGTGTGTGTGTGTTGTCGGTGTGTGTGTGTGTGTGTGTGTGTGTTGTCGGTGTGTGTGTGTGTGTTGTCGGTGTGTGTGTGTGTTGTCGGTGTGTGTGTGTGTGTGTTGTCAGTGTGTGTGTGTGTGTCTTGTCAGTGTGTGTGTGTGTGTGTTGTCGGTGTGTGTGTGTTTATGTGTTGTCGGTGTGTGTGTGTTGTCGGTGTGTGTGTGGGTTGTCGGTGTGTGTGTGTGTGTTGTCGGTGTGTGTGTGTGTGTGTGTGTGTGTGTGTTGTCGGTGTGTGTGTGTGTGTGTTGTCGGTGTGTGTGTGTGTGTGTGTGTGTGTTGTCGGTGTGTGTGTGTGTGTTGTCGGTGTGTGTGTGTGTGTGTTGTCGTGTGTGTGTGTGTTGTGTGTGTGTGTGTTGTCGGTGTGTGTGTGTGTGTGTGTTGTCGGTGTGTGTGTGTGTGTGTGTTGTCGGTGTGTGTGTGTGTGTGTGTGTTGTCGGTGTGTGTGTGTGTGTGTGTTGTCGGTGTGTGTGTGTGTGTGTTTTGTCGGTGTGTGTCTGTGTGTGTGTGTGTGTTGTCGGTGTGTGTGTGTGTGTGTTGTCGGTGTGTGTGTGTGTGTGTGTTGTCGGTGTGTGTGTGTGTGTGTTGTCGGTGTGTGTGTGTGTGTGTTGTCGGTGTGTGTGTGTGTTGTGTGTGTGTGTGTTGTCGGTGTGTGTGTGTATGTGTTGTCGGTGTGTGTGTGTGTTTTCGGTGTGTGTGTGTGTGTGTGTGTGTGTGTGTTGTCGGTGTGTGTGTGTGTGTTGTCGGTGTGTGTGTGTGTTGTCGGTGGTGTGTGTGTGTGTGTTGTCGGTGTGTGTGTGTGTGTGTTGTCGGTGTGTGTGTGTGTGTGTGTTGTCGGTGTGTGTGTGTGTATTGTCGGTGTGTGTGTGTGTTGTGTTGTGTGTGTTGTCGGTGTGTGTGTGTGTTGTCGGTGTGTGTGTGTGTGTTGTCGGTGTGTGTGTGTGTGTTGTCGGTGTGTGTGTGTGTGTTGTCGGTGTGTGTGTGTGTGTGTGTGTTGTCGGTGTGTGTGTGTTGTCGGTGTGTTGTCGGTGTGTGTGTGTTGTCGGTGTGTTGTCGGTGTGTGTGTGTGTGTGTGTGTGTTGTCGGTGTGTGTGTGTGTGTTGTCGGTGTGTGTGTGTGTGTGTGTGTGTGTTGTCGGTGTGTGTGTGTGTTGTGTGTGTGTGTTGTCGGTGTGTGTGTGTGTGTTGTCGGTGTGTGTGTGTGTGTGTGTGTGTTGTCGGTGTGTGTGTGTGTGTTGTCGGTGTGTGTGTGTGTTGTCGGTGTGTGTGTGTGTGTTGTCAGTGTGTGTGTGTGTGTCTTGTCAGTGTGTGTGTGTGTGTGTTGTCGGTGTGTGTGTGTTTATGTGTTGTCGGTGTGTGTGTGTGTGTGTGTTGTCGGTGTGTGTGTGTGTTGTCGGTGTGTGTGTGTGTGTTGTCGGTGTGTGTGTGTGTGTGTGTGTGTTGTCGGTGTGTGTGTGTGTGTGTTGTCGGTGTGTGTGTGTGTGTGTGTGTGTGTTGTCTGTGTGTGTGTGTGTGTTGTCGGTGTGTGTGTGTGTGTGTGTGTTGTCGTGTGTGTGTGTGTGTGTGTGTGTGTGTTGTCGGTGTGTGTGTGTGTTGTCGGTGTGTGTGTGTGTGTGTTGTCGGTGTGTGTGTGTGTGTGTGTGTGTGTTGTCGGTGTGTGTGTGTGTGTGTTGTCGGTGTGTGTGTGTGTGTGTTGTCGGTGTGTGTGTGTGTGTGTGTGTGTGTGTGTGTTGTCGGTGTGTGTGTGTGTGTGTTGTGTGTGTGTGTGTTGTCGGTGTGTGTGTGTGTGTGTTGTCGGTGTGTGTGTGTGTGTGTGTTGTCGGTGTGTGTGTGTGTGTGTTGTCGGTGTGTGTGTGTGTGTGTCGTCGGTGTGTGTGTGTGTGTGTGTGTTGTCGGTGTGTGTGTTGTGTGTGTGTGTGTTGTCGGTGTGTGTGTGTGTGTGTTGTCGGTGTGTGTGTGTGTGTGTGTTGTCGGTGTGTGTGTGTGTGTGTTGTCGGTGTGTGTGTGTGTGTTGTCGGTGTGTGTGTGTTGTCGGTGTGTTGTCGGTGTGTGTGTGTGTGTTGTCGGTGTGTGTGTGTGTGTTGTCGGTGTGTGTGTGTGTGTGTGTTGTCGGTGTGTGTGTGTGTTGTGTGTGTGTGTGTGTTGTCGGTGTGTGTGTGTGTGTGTTGTCGGTGTGTGTGTGTGTGTGTGTGTGTGTGTATTGTCGGTGTGTGTGTGTTGTCGTTGTGTGTGTGTGTGTGTGTGGTAGGTGTGTGTGTGTGATGTCGTGTGTGTGTGTGTGTGTGTGTTGTCGGTGTGTGTGTGTGTTGTCGGTGTGTGTGTGTGTGTTGTCGGTGTGTGTGTGTGTGTTGTCGGTGTGTGTGTGTGTGTTGTCGGTGTGTGTGTGTGTGTGTGTGTTGTCGGTGTGTGTGTGTTGTCGGTGTGTTGTCGGTGTGTGTGTGTTGTCGGTGTGTTGTCGGTGTGTGTGTGTGTGTGTGTGTGTTGTCGGTGTGTGTGTGTGTGTTGTCGGTGTGTGTGTGTGTGTGTGTGTGTTGTCGGTGTGTGTGTGTGTTGTGTGTGTGTGTTGTCGGTGTGTGTGTGTGTGTGTTGTCGGTGTGTGTGTGTGTGTGTGTGTGTTGTCGGTGTGTGTGTGTGTGTTGTCGGTGTGTGTGTGTGTTGTCGGTGTGTGTGTGTGTTGTCAGTGTGTGTGTGTGTGTCTTGTCAGTGTGTGTGTGTGTGTGTTGTCGGTGTGTGTGTGTGTGTGTGTTGTCGGTGTGTGTGTGTGTGTGTGTGTTGTCGGTGTGTGTGTGTGTGTGTTGTCGGTGTGTGTGTGTGTGTTGTTGTCGGTGTGTGTGTGTGTGTGTGTGTTGTCGGTGTGTGTGTGTGTGTGTTGTCGGTGTGTGTGTGTGTGTGTGTTGTCGGTGTGTGTGTGTGTGTGTTGTCGGTGTGTGTGTGTGTGTGTTGTCGGTGTGTGTGTGTGTTGTGTGTGTGTGTGTTGTCAGTGTGTGTGTGTGTGTGTTGTCGGTGTGTGTGTGTGTTTTCGGTGTGTGTGTGTGTGTGTGTGTGTGTTGTCGGTGTGTGTGTGTGTGTTGTCGGTGTGTGTGTGTGTTGTCGGTGGTGTGTGTGTGTGTGTTGTCGGTGTGTGTGTGTGTGTGTGTTGTCGGTGTGTGTGTGTGTGTGTGTTGTCGGTGTGTGTGTGTGTATTGTCGGTGTGTGTGTGTGTTGTGTTTGTGTGTGTTGTCGGTGTGTGTGTGTGTGTTGTCGGTGTGTGTGTGTGTGTTGTCGGTGTGTGTGTGTGTGTTGTCGGTGTGTGTGTGTGTGTTGTCGGTGTGTGTGTGTGTGTGTGTGTTGTCGGTGTGTGTGTGTTGTCGGTGTGTTGTCGGTGTGTGTGTGTTGTCGGTGTGTTGTCGGTGTGTGTGTGTGTGTGTGTGTGTTGTCGGTGTGTGTGTGTGTGTTGTCGGTGTGTGTGTGTGTGTGTGTGTGTTGTCGGTGTGTGTGTGTGTTGTGTGTGTGTGTTGTCGGTGTGTATGTGTGTGTTGTCGGTGTGTGTGTGTGTGTGTGTGTGTTGTCGGTGTGTGTGTGTGTGTTGTCGGTGTGTGTGTGTGTTGTCGGTGTGTGTGTGTGTGTTGTCAGTGTGTGTGTGTGTGTCTTGTCAGTGTGTGTGTGTGTGTGTTGTCGGTGTGTGTGTGTTTATGTGTTGTCGGTGTGTGTGTGTGTGTGTGTTGTCGGTGTGTGTGTGTGTTGTCGGTGTGTGTGTGTGTGTTGTCGGTGTGTGTGTGTGTGTGTGTGTGTTGTCGGTGTGTGTGTGTGTGTGTTGTCGGTGTGTGTGTGTGTGTGTGTGTGTGTTGTCTGTGTGTGTGTGTGTGTTGTCGGTGTGTGTGTGTGTGTGTTGTCGTGTGTGTGTGTGTTGTGTGTGTGTGTGTTGTCGGTGTGTGTGTGTGTTGTCGTTGTGTGTGTGTGTGTGTTGTCGGTGTGTGTGTGTGTGTGTGTGTGTGTGTTGTCGGTGTGTGTGTGTGTGTGTTGTCGGTGTGTGTGTGTGTGTGTTGTCGGTGTGTGTGTGTGTGTGTGTGTGTGTGTGTGTTGTCGGTGTGTGTGTGTGTGTGTTGTGTGTGTGTGTGTTGTCGGTGTGTGTGTGTGTGTGTTGTCGGTGTGTGTGTGTGTGTGTGTTGTCGGTGTGTGTGTGTGTGTGTTGTCGGTGTGTGTGTGTGTGTGTTGTCGGTGTGTGTGTGTGTGTGTGTGTTGTCGGTGTGTGTGTTGTGTGTGTGTGTGTTGTCGGTGTGTGTGTGTGTGTGTGTGTGTGTGTTGTCGGTGTGTGTGTGTGTTGTGTGTGTGTGTGGTTGTCGGTGTGTGTGTGTGTGTTGTCGGTGTGTGTGTGTGTGTGTTGTCGGTGGTGTGTGTGTGTGTGTTGTCGGTGTGTGTGTGTGTGTGTTGTCGGTGTGTGTGTGTGTGTTGTCGTGTGTGTGTGTGTGTGTGTGTTGTCGGTGTGTGTGTGTGTTGTGTGTGTGTGTGTTGTCGGTGTGTGTGTGTGTGTGTTGTCGGTGTGTGTGTGTGTGTGTGTTGTCGGTGTGTGTGTGTGTGTTGTCGGTGTGTGTGTGTGTGTGTTGTCGGTGTGTGTGTGTTGTCGGTGTGTTGTCGGTGTGTGTGTGTGTGTTGTCGGTGTGTGTGTGTGTGTTGTCGGTGTGTGTGTTGTGTGTGTGTGTGTTGTCGGTGTGTGTGTGTGTTGTGTGTGTGTGTGTGTTGTCGGTGTGTGTGTGTGTGTGTTGTCGGTGTGTGTTTGTGTGTGTGTGTGTATTGTCGGTGTGTGTGTGTTGTCGTTGTGTGTGTGTGTGTGTGTGGTAGGTGTGTGTGTGTGTTGTCGGTGTGTGTGTGTGTGTTGTCGGTGTGTGTGTGTGTTGTCGGTGTGTGTGTGTGTGTGTGTGTTGTCGGTGTGTGTGTGTGTGTTGTTGTGTGTGTGTGTGTGTGTTGTCGGTGTGTGTGTGTGTTGTCGGTGTGTGTGTGTGTGTCTGTGTGTTGTCGGTGTGTGTGTGTGTGTGTGTTGTCGTGTGTGTGTGTGTTGTCGGTGTGTGTGTGTGTGTGTGTTGTCGGTGTGTGTGTGTTGTCGGTGTGTGTGTGTGTGTTGTCGGTGTGTTGTCGGTGTGTGTGTGTGTGTTGTCGGTGTGTGTGTGTGTTGTCGGTGTGTGTGTGTGTGTTGTCGGTGTGTGTGTGTTGTCGGTGCGTGTGTGTGTGTGTGTGTGTGTGTTGTCGGTGTGTGTGTGGTGTGTGTTGTCGGTGTGTGTGTGTGTGTGTTGTCGGTGTGTGTGTGTGTTGTCGGTGTGTGTGTGTGTGTGTGTGTGTTGTCGGTGTGTGTGTGTGTGTTGTCGGTGTGTGTGTGTTGTCGGTGTGTGTGTGTGTGTTGTCGGTGTGTTGTCGGTGTGTGTGTGTGTGTTGTCGGTGTGTGTGTGTGTGTGTTGTCGGTGTGTGTGTGTGTGTTGTCGGTGTGTGTGTGTTGTCGGTGTGTGTGTGTGTGTGTTGTCGGTGTGTGTGTGTGTTGTCGGTGTGTGTGTGTGTGTCGGTGTGTGTGTGTGTGTGTTGTCGGTGTGTGTGTGTGTGTGTGTGTGTGTGTGTGTTGTCGGTGTGTGTGTGTGTGTGTGTTGTCGGTGTGTGTGTGTGTGTGTGTCGTGTCGTGTGGGTGTGTGTTGTCGTTGTGTGTGTGTGTGTGTGTGGCTGTGTGTGTGTGTGTTGTCGGTGTGTGTGTGTGTGTTGTCGGTGTGTGTGTGTGTTGTCGGTGTGTGTGTGTGTGTTGTCTGGTGTGTGTGTGTGTTGTCGGTGTGTGTGTGTGTGTTGTCGGTGTGTGTGTGTGTGTTGTTGGTGTGTGTGTGTGTGTCTGTGTGTTGTCGGTGTGTGTGTGTGTGTGTGTTGTCGGTGTGTGTGTGTGTTGTCGGTGTGTGTGTGTGTGTTGTTGGTGTGTGTGTGTGTGTGTGTGTTGTCGGTGTGTGTGTGTGTTGTCGGTGTGTGTGTGTGTGTGTTGTCGGTGTGTGTGTGTGTGTTGTCGGTGTGTGTGTGTGTGTTGTCGGTGTGTGTGTGTGTGTTGTCGGTGTGTGTGTGTGTGTGTGTTGTCGTGTGTGTGTGTGTGTGTTGTGTGTGTGTGTGTGTTGTCGGTGTGTGTGTGTGTGTTGTCGGTGTGTGTGTGTGTGTGTGTGTGTGTTGTCGGTGTGTGTGTGTGTGTTGTCGGTGTGTGTGTGTGTTGTCGGTGTGTGTGTGTGTGTGTTGTCAGTGTGTGTGTGTGTGTCTTGTCAGTGTGTGTGTGTGTGTGTTGTCGGTGTGTGTGTGTTTGTGTGTTGTCGTGTGTGTGTGTGTTGTCGGTGTGTGTGTGTGTTGTCGGTGTGTGTGTGTGTGTTGTCGGTGTGTGTGTGTGTGTGTGTGTGTGTGTGTTGTCGGTGTGTGTGTGTGTGTGTTGTCGGTGTGTGTGTGTGTGTGTGTGTGTGTTGTCGGTGTGTGTGTGTGTGTTGTCGGTGTGTGTGTGTGTGTGTTGTCGTGTGTGTGTGTGTTGTGTGTGTGTGTGTTGTCGGTGTGTGTGTGTGTGTGTGTTGTCGGTGTGTGTGTGTGTGTGTGTTGTCGGTGTGTGTGTGTGTGTGTGTGTTGTCGGTGTGTGTGTGTGTGTGTTGTCGGTGTGTGTGTGTGTGTGTTTTGTCGGTGTGTGTGTGTGTGTGTGTGTTGTCGGTGTGTGTGTGTGTGTGTTGTCGGTGTGTGTGTGTGTGGTGTGTTGTCGGTGTGTGTGTGTGTGTGTTGTCGGTGTGTGTGTGTGTGTGTTGTCGGTGTGTGTGTGTGTGTTGTGTGTGTGTGTGTTGTCGGTGTGTGTGTGTGTGTGTTGTCGGTGTGTGTGTGTGTTGTCGGTGTGTGTGTGTGTGTGTGTGTGTGTGTGTTGTCGGTGTGTGTGTGTGTGTTGTCGGTGTGTGTGTGTGTTGTCGGTGGTGTGTGTGTGTGTGTTGTCGGTGTGTGTGTGTGTGTGTTGTCGGTGTGTGTGTGTGTGTGTGTTGTCGGTGTGTGTGTGTGTGTTGTCGGTGTGTGTGTGTGTTGTGTTGTGTGTGTTGTCGGTGTGTGTGTGTGTTGTCGGTGTGTGTGTGTGTGTTGTCGGTGTGTGTGTGTGTGTTGTCGGTGTGTGTGTGTGTGTTGTCGGTGTGTGTGTGTGTGTGTGTGTGTCGGTGTGTGTGTGTTGTCGGTGTGTTGTCGGTGTGTGTGTGTTGTCGGTGTGTTGTCGGTGTGTGTGTGTGTGTGTGTGTGTTGTCGGTGTGTGTGTGTGTGTTGTCGGTGTGTGTGTGTTGTCGGTGCGTGTGTGTGTGTGTGTGTGTGTGTTGTCGGTGTGTGTGTGAGTGTGTGTTGTCGGTGTGTGTGTGTGTGTGTTGTCGGTGTGTGTGTGTGTTGTCGGTGTGTGTGTGTGTGTGTGTGTGTTGTCGGTGTGTGTGTGTGTGTTGTCGGTGTGTGTGTGTTGTCGGTGTGTGTGTGTGTGCTGTCGGTGTGTTGTCGGTGTGTGTGTGTGTGTTGTCGGTGTGTGTGTGTGTGTGTTGTCGGTGTGTGTGTGTGTGTGTTGTCGGTGTGTGTGTGTTGTCGGTGCGTGTGTGTGTGTGTTGTCGGTGTGTGTGTGTGTTGTCGGTGTGTGTGTGTGTGTTGTCGGTGTGTGTGTGTGTGTGTTGTCGGTGTGTGTGTGTGTTGTGTGTGTGTGTGTGTTGTCGGTGTGTGTGTGTGTGTGTGTTGTCGGTGTGTGTGTGTGTGTGTGTCTTGTCGGGGTGTGTGTGTTGTCGTTGTGTGTGTGTGTGTGTGTGGTAGGTGTGTGTGTGTGTTGTCGGTGTGTGTGTGTGTGTTGTCGGTGTGTGTGTGTGTTGTCGGTGTGTGTGTGTGTTGTCGGTGTGTGTGTGTGTGTGTGTGTGTGTGTGTGTGTGTGTGTGTGTGTGTTGTCGGTGTGTGTGTGTGTTGTCGGTGTGTGTGTGTGTGTGTTGTCGGTGTGTGTGTGTGTGTTGTCGGTGTGTGTGTGTGTTGTCGGTGTGTGTGTGTGTGTGTGTTGTCGGTGTGTGTGTGTGTGTTGTCGGTGTGTGTGTGTGTGTGTGTGTTGTCGGTGTGTGTGTGTGTGTGTTGTCGGTGTGTGTGTGTGTTGTCGGTGTGTGTGTGTGTGTGTGTTGTCGGTGTGTGTGTGTGTGTGTTGTCGGTGTGTGTGTGTGTGTGTGTTGTCGGTGTGTGTGTGTGTGTGTTGTCGGTGTGTGTGTGTGTGTGTTGTCGGTGTGTGTGTGTGTGTTGTGTGTGTGTGTGTTGTCGGTGTGTGTGTGTGTGTGTTGTCGGTGTGTGTGTGTGTTTTCGGTGTGTGTGTGTGTGTGTGTGTGTGTGTGTTGTCGGTGTGTGTGTGTGTGTTGTCGGTGTGTGTGTGTGTTGTCGGTGGTGTGTGTGTGTGTGTTGTCGGTGTGTGTGTGTGTGTTGTCGGTGTGTGTGTGTGTGTGTTGTCGGTGTGTGTGTGTGTGTTGTCGGTGTGTGTGTGTGTGTGTGTTTGTGTGTGTTGTCGGTGTGTGTGTGTGTTGTCGGTGTGTGTGTGTGTGTTGTCGGTGTGTGTGTGTGTGTTGTCGGTGTGTGTGTGTGTGTTGTCGGTGTGTGTGTGTGTGTGTGTGTTGTCGGTGTGTGTGTGTTGTCGGTGTGTTGTCTGTGTGTGTGTGTTGTCGGTGTGTTGTCGGTGTGTGTGTGTGTGTGTGTGTGTTGTCGGTGTGTGTGTGTGTGTTGTCGGTGTGTGTGTGTGTGTGTGTGTGTTGTCGGTGTGTGTGTGTGTTGTGTGTGTGTGTTGTCGGTGTGTGTGTGTGTGTTGTCGGTGTGTGTGTGTGTGTGTGTGTGTTGTCGGTGTGTGTGTGTGTGTTGTCGGTGTGTGTGTGTGTTGTCGGTGTGTGTGTGTGTGTTGTCGGTGTGTGTGTGTGTGTCTTGTCAGTGTGTGTGTGTGTGTGTTGTCGGTGTGTGTGTGTGTATGTGTTGTCGGTGTGTGTGTGTGTGTTGTGTGTGTGTGTGTTGTCGGTGTGTGTGTGTGTGTGTGTGTGTTGTCGGTGTGTGTGTGTGTGTTGTCGGTGTGTGTGTGTGTGCCGGTGTGTGTGTGTGTGTGTTGTCGGTGTGTTGTCGGTGTGTGTGTGTGTGTTGTCGGTGTGTGTGTGTGTGTGTTGTCGGTGTGTGTGTGTGTGTTGTCGGTGTGTGTGTGTGTGTCGGTGCGTGTGTGTGTGTGTTGTCGGTGTGTGTGTGTGTTGTCGGTGTGTGTGTGTGTGTTGTCGGTGTGTGTGTGTGTGTGTTGTCGGTGTGTGTGTGTGTGTGTGGTGTGTGTGTGTGTTGTCGGTGTGTGTGTGTGTGTGTGTTGTCGGTGTGTGTGTGTGTGTGTGTGTCTTGTCGGGTGTGTGTGTTGTCGTTGTGTGTGTGTGTGTGTGTGGTGGTGTGTGTGTGTGTTGTCGGTGTGTGTGTGTGTGTTGTCGGTGTGTGTGTGTGTTGTCGGTGTGTGTGTGTGTTGTCGGTGTGTGTGTGTGTGTTGTTGGTGTGTGTGTGTGTGTGTGTGTTGTCGGTGTGTGTGTGTGTTGTCGGTGTGTGTGTGTGTGTGTTGTCGGTGTGTGTGTGTGTGTTGTCGGTGTGTGTGTGTGTTGTCGGTGTGTGTGTGTGTGTGTTGTCGGTGTGTGTGTGTGTGTTGTCGGTGTGTGTGTGTGTGTGTGTTGTCGGTGTGTGTGTGTGTGTGTGTGTGTGTGTGTGTGTTGTCGGTGTGTGTGTGTGTGTTGTCGGTGTGTGTGTGTGTGTGTGTGTGTGTTGTCGGTGTGTGTGTGTGTGTTGTCGGTGTGTGTGTGTGTTGTCGGTGTGTGTGTGTGTGTGTTGTCAGTGTGTGTGTGTGTGTGTTGTCGTGTGTGTGTGTGTGTGTTGTCGGTGTGTGTGTGTTTGTGTGTTGTCGGTGTGTGTGTGTTGTCGGTGTGTGTGTGGGTTGTCGGTGTGTGTGTGTGTGTTGTCGGTGTGTGTGTGTGTGTGTGTGTGTGTGTGTTGTCGGTGTGTGTGTGTGTGTGTTGTCGGTGTGTGTGTGTGTGTGTGTGTGTGTTGTCGGTGTGTGTGTGTGTGTTGTCGGTGTGTGTGTGTGTGTTGTCGTGTGTGTGTGTGTTGTGTGTGTGTGTGTTGTCGGTGTGTGTGTGTGTGTGTGTTGTCGGTGTGTGTGTGTGTGTGTGTTGTCGGTGTGTGTGTGTGTGTGTGTGTTGTCGGTGTGTGTGTGTGTGTGTTGTCGGTGTGTGTGTGTGTGTTTTTTGTCGGTGTGTGTGTGTGTGTGTGTGTGTGTTGTCGGTGTGTGTGTGTGTGTGTTGTCGGTGTGTGTGTGTGTGTGTGTTGTCGGTGTGTGTGTGTGTGTGTTGTCGGTGTGTGTGTGTGTGTGTTGTCGGTGTGTGTGTGTGTTGTGTGTGTGTGTGTTGTCGGTGTGTGTGTGTGTGTGTTGTCGGTGTGTGTGTGTGTTTGTCGGTGTGTGTGTGTGTGTCGGTGTGTGTGTGTGTGTTGTCGGTGTGTGTGTGTGTGTGTTGTCGGTGTGTGTGTGTGTTGTCGGTGGTGTGTGTGTGTGTGTTGTCGGTGTGTGTGTGTGTGTGTTGTCGGTGTGTGTGTGTGTGTGTGTTGTCGGTGTGTGTGTGTGTGTTGTCGGTGTGTGTGTGTGTGTGTGTGTGTGTGTGTTGTCGGTGTGTGTGTGTGTTGTCGGTGTGTGTGTGTGTGTTGTCGGTGTGTGTGTGTGTGTGTTGTCGGTGTGTGTGTGTGTGTTGTCGGTGTGTGTGTGTGTGTGTGTGTTGTCGGTGTGTGTGTGTTGTCGGTGTGTTGTCGGTGTGTGTGTGTTGTCGGTGTGTGTGGTGTGTGTGTGTGTGTGTGTGTGTTGTCGGTGTGTGTGTGTGTGTTGTCGGTGTGTGTGTGTGTGTGTGTGTGTGTTGTCGGTGTGTGTGTGTGTGTGTGTGTGTGTGTGTGTCGGTGTGTGTGTGTGTGTTGTCGGTGTGTGTGTGTGTGTGTGTGTGTGCGGTGTGTGTGTGTGTGTTGTCGGTGTGTGTGTGTGTTGTCGGTGTGTGTGTGTGTGTTGTCGTGTGTGTGTGTGTGTGTTGTCGTGTGTGTGTGTGTGTGTTGTCGGTGTGTGTGTGTTTGTGTTGTCGGTGTGTGTGTGTGTGTGTGTTGTCGGTGTGTGTGTGTGTGTTGTCGGTGTGTGTGTGTGTGTTGTCGGTGTGTGTGTGTGTGTGTGTGTGTTGTCGGTGTGTGTGTGTGTGTGTTGTCGGTGTGTGTGTGTGTGTGTGTGTGTGTTGTCGTGTGTGTGTGTGTGTGTTGTCGGTGTGTGTGTGTGTGTGTGTGTTGTCGTGTGTGTGTGTGTTGTGTGTGTGTGTGTTGTCGGTGTGTGTGTGTGTGTTGTCGGTGTGTGTGTGTGTGTGTTGTCGGTGTGTGTGTGTGTGTGTGTGTGTGTTGTCGGTGTGTGTGTGTGTGTGTTGTCGGTGTGTGTGTGTGTGTGTTGTCGGTGTGTGTGTGTGTGTGTGTGTGTGTGTGTGTTGTCGGTGTGTGTGTGTGTGTGTTGTGTGTGTGTGTGTTGTCGGTGTGTGTGTGTGTGTGTTGTCGGTGTGTGTGTGTGTGTGTGTTGTCGGTGTGTGTGTGTGTGTGTTGTCGGTGTGTGTGTGTGTGTGTTGTCGGTGTGTGTGTGTGTGTGTGTGTGTCGGTGTGTGTGTGTGTGTGTGTGTGTTGTCGGTGTGTGTGTGTGTGTGTTGTCGGTGTGTGTGTGTGTGTGTGTGTCGGTGTGTGTGTGTGTGTTGTCGGTGTGTGTGTGTGTGTTGTCGGTGTGTGTGTGTTGTCGGTGTGTTGTCGGTGTGTGTGTGTGTGTTGTCGGTGTGTGTGTGTGTGTTGTCGGTGTGTGTGTGTGTGTGTGTTGTCGGTGTGTGTGTGTGTTGTGTGTGTGTGTGTGTTGTCGGTGTGTGTGTGTGTGTGTTGTCGGTGTGTGTGTGTGTGTGTGTGTGTGTGTGTTGTCGGTGTGTGTGTGTTGTCGTTGTGTGTGTGTGTGTGTGTGGTGGTGTGTGTGTGTGTTGTCGGTGTGTGTGTGTGTGTGTTGTCGTGTGTGTGTGTGTGTTGTCGGTGTGTGTGTGTGTGTGTGTCGGTGTGTGTGTGTGTGTTGTCGGTGTGTGTGTGTGTGTTGTCGGTGTGTGTGTGTGTGTGTGTGTTGTCGGTGTGTGTGTGTGTCGGTGTGTTGTCGGTGTGTGTGTGTTGTCGGTGTGTTGTCGGTGTGTGTGTGTGTGTGTGTGTGTTGTCGGTGTGTGTGTGTGTGTTGTCGGTGTGTGTGTGTGTGTGTGTGTGTTGTCGGTGTGTGTGTGTGTTGTGTGTGTGTGTTGTCGGTGTGTGTGTGTTGTCGGTGTGTGTGTGTGTGTGTGTGTGTTGTCGGTGTGTGTGTGTGTGTTGTCGGTGTGTGTGTGTGTTGTCGGTGTGTGTGTGTGTTGTCAGTGTGTGTGTGTGTGTCTTGTCAGTGTGTGTGTGTGTGTGTTGTCGGTGTGTGTGTGTGTGTTGTCGTGTGTGTGTGTGTGTGTGTGTTGTCGGTGTGTGTGTGTGTGTGTTGTCGGTGTGTGTGTGTGTGTTGTTTGTCGGTGTGTGTGTGTGTGTGTGTGTGTTGTCGGTGTGTGTGTGTGTGTGTTGTCGGTGTGTGTGTGTGTGTGTGTTGTCGGTGTGTGTGTGTGTGTGTTGTCGGTGTGTGTGTGTGTGTGTTGTCGGTGTGTGTGTGTGTTGTGTGTGTGTGTGTTGTCGTGTGTGTGTGTGTGTGTTGTCGGTGTGTGTGTGTGTTGTCGGTGTGTGTGTGTGTGTGTGTGTGTGTGTGTGTGTGTGTGTTGTCGGTGTGTGTGTGTGTTGTCGGTGTGTGTGTGTGTGTGTTGTCGGTGTGTGTGTGTGTGTGTGTTGTCGGTGTGTGTGTGTGTGTGTGTTGTCGGTGTGTGTGTGTGTATTGTCGGTGTGTGTGTGTGTTGTGTTTGTGTGTGTTGTCGGTGTGTGTGTGTGTTGTCGGTGTGTGTGTGTGTGTTGTCGGTGTGTGTGTGTGTGTTGTCGGTGTGTGTGTGTGTGTTGTCGGTGTGTGTGTGTGTGTGTGTGTTGTCGGTGTGTGTGTGTTGTCGGTGTGTTGTCGGTGTGTGTGTGTTGTCGGTGTGTTGTCGGTGTGTGTGTGTGTGTGTGTGTGTTGTCGGTGTGTGTGTGTGTGTTGTCGGTGTGTGTGTGTGTGTGTGTGTGTTGTCGGTGTGTGTGTGTGTTGTGTGTGTGTGTTGTCGGTGTGTGTGTGTGTGTTGTCGGTGTGTGTGTGTGTGTGTGTGTGTTGTCGGTGTGTGTGTGTGTGTTGTCGGTGTGTGTGTGTGTTGTCGGTGTGTGTGTGTGTGTTGTCAGTGTGTGTGTGTGTGTCTTGTCAGTGTGTGTGTGTGTGTGTTGTCGGTGTGTGTGTGTTTATGTGTTGTCGGTGTGTGTGTGTGTGTGTGTTGTCGGTGTGTGTGTGTGTTGTCGGTGTGTGTGTGTGTGTTGTCGGTGTGTGTGTGTGTGTGTGTGTGTGTCGGTGTGTGTGTGTGTGTGTTGTCGGTGTGTGTGTGTGTGTGTGTGTGTGTTGTCTGTGTGTGTGTGTGTGTTGTCGGTGTGTGTGTGTGTGTGTTGTCGTGTGTGTGTGTGTTGTGTGTGTGTGTGTGTGTTGTCGGTGTGTGTGTGTGTTGTCGTTGTGTGTGTGTGTGTGTTGTCGGTGTGTGTGTGTGTGTGTGTGTGTGTGTTGTCGGTGTGTGTGTGTGTGTGTTGTCGGTGTGTGTGTGTGTGTGTTGTCGGTGTGTGTGTGTGTGTGTGTGTGTGTGTGTGTTGTCGGTGTGTGTGTGTGTGTGTTGTGTGTGTGTGTGTTGTCGGTGTGTGTGTGTGTGTGTTGTCGGTGTGTGTGTGTGTGTGTGTTGTCGGTGTGTGTGTGTGTGTGTTGTCGGTGTGTGTGTGTGTGTGTTGTCGGTGTGTGTGTGTGTGTGTGTGTTGTCGGTGTGTGTGTTGTGTGTGTGTGTGTTGTCGGTGTGTGTGTGTGTGTGTTGTCGGTGTGTGTGTGTGTGTGTGTTGTCGGTGTGTGTGTGTGTGTTGTCGGTGTGTGTGTGTGTGTGTTGTCGGTGTGTGTGTGTGTGTGTGTTGTCGGTGTGTGTGTGTGTATTGTCGGTGTGTGTGTGTGTTGTGTTTGTGTGTGTTGTCGGTGTGTGTGTGTGTTGTCGGTGTGTGTGTGTGTGTTGTCGGTGTGTGTGTGTGTGTTGTCGGTGTGTGTGTGTGTGTTGTCGGTGTGTGTGTGTGTGTGTGTGTTGTCGGTGTGTGTGTGTTGTCGGTGTGTTGTCGGTGTGTGTGTGTTGTCGGTGTGTTGTCGGTGTGTGTGTGTGTGTGTGTGTGTTGTCGGTGTGTGTGTGTGTGTTGTCGGTGTGTGTGTGTGTGTGTGTGTGTTGTCGGTGTGTGTGTGTGTTGTGTGTGTGTGTTGTCGGTGTGTGTGTGTGTGTTGTCGGTGTGTGTGTGTGTGTGTGTGTGTTGTCGGTGTGTGTGTGTGTGTTGTCGGTGTGTGTGTGTGTTGTCGGTGTGTGTGTGTGTGTTGTCAGTGTGTGTGTGTGTGTCTTGTCAGTGTGTGTGTGTGTGTGTTGTCGGTGTGTGTGTGTTTATGTGTTGTCGGTGTGTGTGTGTGTGTGTGTTGTCGGTGTGTGTGTGTGTTGTCGGTGTGTGTGTGTGTGTTGTCGGTGTGTGTGTGTGTGTGTGTGTGTTGTCGGTGTGTGTGTGTGTGTGTTGTCGGTGTGTGTGTGTGTGTGTGTGTGTGTTGTCTGTGTGTGTGTGTGTGTTGTCGGTGTGTGTGTGTGTGTGTTGTCGTGTGTGTGTGTGTTGTGTGTGTGTGTGTTGTCGGTGTGTGTGTGTGTTGTCGTTGTGTGTGTGTGTGTGTTGTCGGTGTGTGTGTGTGTGTGTGTGTGTGTGTTGTCGGTGTGTGTGTGTGTGTGTTGTCGGTGTGTGTGTGTGTGTGTTGTCGGTGTGTGTGTGTGTGTGTGTGTGTGTGTGTGTTGTCGGTGTGTGTGTGTGTGTGTTGTGTGTGTGTGTGTTGTCGGTGTGTGTGTGTGTGTGTTGTCGGTGTGTGTGTGTGTGTGTGTTGTCGGTGTGTGTGTGTGTGTGTTGTCGGTGTGTGTGTGTGTGTGTTGTCGGTGTGTGTGTGTGTGTGTGTGTTGTCGGTGTGTGTGTTGTGTGTGTGTGTGTTGTCGGTGTGTGTGTGTGTGTGTTGTCGGTGTGTGTGTGTGTGTGTGTTGTCGGTGTGTGTGTGTGTGTTGTCGGTGTGTGTGTGTGTGTGTTGTCGGTGTGTGTGTGTTGTCGGTGTGTTGTCGGTGTGTGTGTGTGTGTTGTCGGTGTGTGTGTGTGTGTTGTCGGTGTGTGTGTGTGTGTGTGTGTGTGTGTTGTCGGTGTGTGTGTGTGTTGTGTGTGTGTGTGTGTTGTCGGTGTGTGTGTGTGTGTGTTGTCGGTGTGTGTGTGTGTGTGTGTGTGTGTATTGTCGGTGTGTGTGTGTTGTCGTTGTGTGTGTGTGTGTGTGTGGTAGGTGTGTGTGTGTGATGTCGGTGTGTGTGTGTGTGTGTGTGTTGTCGGTGTGTGTGTGTGTTGTCGGTGTGTGTGTGTGTGTTGTCGGTGTGTGTGTGTGTGTTGTCGGTGTGTGTGTGTGTGTTGTCGGTGTGTGTGTGTGTGTGTGTGTTGTCGGTGTGTGTGTGTTGTCGGTGTGTTGTCGGTGTGTGTGTGTTGTCGGTGTGTTGTCGGTGTGTGTGTGTGTGTGTGTTGTCGGTGTGTGTGTGTGTGTTGTCGGTGTGTGTGTGTGTGTGTGTGTGTTGTCGGTGTGTGTGTGTGTTGTGTGTGTGTGTTGTCGGTGTGTGTGTGTGTGTGTTGTCGGTGTGTGTGTGTGTGTGTGTGTGTTGTCGGTGTGTGTGTGTGTGTTGTCGGTGTGTGTGTGTGTTGTCGGTGTGTGTGTGTGTGTTGTCAGTGTGTGTGTGTGTGTCTTGTCAGTGTGTGTGTGTGTGTGTTGTCGGTGTGTGTGTGTTTATGTGTTGTCGGTGTGTGTGTGTGTGTGTGTTGTCGGTGTGTGTGTGTGTTGTCGGTGTGTGTGTGTGTGTTGTCGGTGTGTGTGTGTGTGTGTGTGTGTTGTCGGTGTGTGTGTGTGTGTGTTGTCGGTGTGTGTGTGTGTGTGTGTGTGTTGTCGGTGTGTGTGTGTGTGTTGTCGGTGTGTGTGTGTGTGTGTTGTCGTGTGTGTGTGTGTTGTGTGTGTGTGTGTGTTGTCGGTGTGTGTGTGTGTTGTCGGTGTGTGTGTGTGTGTGTTGTCGGTGTGTGTGTGTGTGTGTGTGTGTGTTGTCGGTGTGTGTGTGTGTGTGTTGTCGGTGTGTGTGTGTGTGTGTGTTGTCGGTGTGTGTGTGTGTGTTGTCGGTGTGTGTGTGTGTGTGTGTTGTCGGTGTGTGTGTGTTGTCGGTGTGTTGTCGGTGTGTGTGTGTGTGTTGTCGGTGTGTGTGTGTGTGTTGTCGGTGTGTGTGTGTGTGTGTGTGTGTGTTGTCGGTGTGTGTGTGTGTTGTGTGTGTGTGTGTGTTGTCGGTGTGTGTGTGTGTGTGTTGTCGGTGTGTGTGTGTGTGTGTGTGTGTGTGTATTGTCGGTGTGTGTGTGTTGTCGTTGTGTGTGTGTGTGTGTGTGGTAGGTGTGTGTGTGTGATGTCGGTGTGTGTGTGTGTGTGTGTGTGTTGTCGGTGTGTGTGTGTGTTGTCGGTGTGTGTGTGTGTGTTGTCGGTGTGTGTGTGTGTGTTGTCGGTGTGTGTGTGTGTGTTGTCGGTGTGTGTGTGTGTGTGTGTGTTGTCGGTGTGTGTGTGTTGTCGGTGTGTTGTCGGTGTGTGTGTGTTGTCGGTGTGTTGTCGGTGTGTGTGTGTGTGTGTGTGTGTTGTCGGTGTGTGTGTGTGTGTTGTCGGTTTGTGTGTGTGTGTGTGTGTGTTGTCGGTGTGTGTGTGTGTTGTGTGTGTGTGTTGTCGGTGTGTGTGTGTGTGTGTTGTCGGTGTGTGTGTGTGTGTGTGTTGTCGGTGTGTGTGTGTGTGTTGTCGGTGTGTGTGTGTGTTGTCAGTGTGTGTGTGTGTGTCTTGTCAGTGTGTGTGTGTGTGTGTTGTCGGTGTGTGTGTGTTTATGTGTTGTCGGTGTGTGTGTGTGTGTGTGTTGTCGGTGTGTGTGTGTGTTGTCGGTGTGTGTGTGTGTGTTGTCGGTGTGTGTGTGTGTGTGTGTGTGTTGTCGGTGTGTGTGTGTGTGTGTTGTCGGTGTGTGTGTGTGTGTGTGTGTGTGTTGTCGGTGGGTGTGTGTGTGTTGTCGGTGTGTGTGTGTGTGTGTTGTCGTGTGTGTGTGTGTTGTGTGTGTGTGTGTTGTCGGTGTGTGTGTGTGTTGTCGGTGTGTGTGTGTGTGTGTTGTCGGTGTGTGTATGTGTGTGTGTGTGTGTTGTCGGTGTGTGTGTGTGTGTGTTGTCGGTGTGTGTGTGTGTGTGTTGTCGGTGTGTGTGTGTGTGTGTGTGTGTGTGTGTGTTGTCGGTGTGTGTGTGTGTGTGTTGTGTGTGTGTGTGTTGTCGGTGTGTGTGTGTGTGTGTTGTCGGTGTGTGTGTGTGTGTGTGTTGTCGGTGTGTGTGTGTGTGTGTTGTCGGTGTGTGTGTGTGTGTGTTGTCGGTGTGTGTGTGTGTGTTGTCGGTGTGTGTGTGTGTTGTGTGTGTGTGTGTTGTCGGTGTGTGTGTGTGTGTGTTGTCGGTGTGTGTGTGTGTGTGTGTTGTCGGTGTGTGTGTGTGTGTTGTCGGTGTGTGTGTGTGTGTGTGTTGTCGGTGTGTGTGTGTTGTCGGTGTGTTGTCGGTGTGTGTGTGTGTGTTGTCGGTGTGTGTGTGTGTGTTGTCGGTGTGTGTGTGTGTGTGTGTGTTGTCGGTGTGTGTGTGTGTTGTGTGTGTGTGTGTGTTGTCGGTGTGTGTGTGTGTGTGTTGTCGGTGTGTGTGTGTGTGTGTGTGTGTGTGTGTATTGTCGGTGTGTGTGTGTTGTCGTTGTGTGTGTGTGTGTGTGTGGTAGGTGTGTGTGTGTGATGTCGGTGTGTGTGTGTGTGTGTTGTCGGTGTGTGTGTGTGTTGTCGGTGTGTGTGTGTGTGTGTGTGTTGTCGGTGTGTGTGTGTGTGTTGTTGGTGTGTGTGTGTGTGTGTGTTGTCGGTGTGTGTGTGTGTGTTGTCGGTGTGTGTGTGTGTGTGTGTTGTCGGTGTGTGTGTGTGTGTTGTCGGTGTGTGTGTGTGTGTGTGTGTGTTGTCGGTGTGTGTGTGTGTTGTGTGTGTGTGTTGTCGGTGTGTGTGTGTGTGTTGTCGGTGTGTGTGTGTGTGTGTGTGTGTTGTCGGTGTGTGTGTGTGTGTTGTCGGTGTGTGTGTGTGTTGTCGGTGTGTGTGTGTGTGTTGTCAGTGTGTGTGTGTGTGTCTTGTCAGTGTGTGTGTGTGTGTGTTGTCGGTGTGTGTGTGTTTATGTGTTGTCGGTGTGTGTGTGTGTGTGTGTTGTCGGTGTGTGTGTGTGTTGTCGGTGTGTGTGTGTGTGTTGTCGGTGTGTGTGTGTGTGTGTGTGTGTTGTCGGTGTGTGTGTGTGTGTGTTGTCGGTGTGTGTGTGTGTGTGTGTGTGTTGTCGGTGTGTGTGTGTGTGTTGTCGGTGTGTGTGTGTGTGTGTTGTCGTGTGTGTGTGTGTTGTGTGTGTGTGTGTTGTCGGTGTGTGTGTGTGTTGTCGGTGTGTGTGTGTGTGTGTTGTCGGTGTGTGTGTGTGTGTGTGTGTGTGTTGTCGGTGTGTGTGTGTGTGTGTTGTCGGTGTGTGTGTGTGTGTGTGTTGTCGGTGTGTGTGTGTGTGTTGTCGGTGTGTGTGTGTGTGTGTGTTGTCGGTGTGTGTGTGTTGTCGGTGTGTTGTCGGTGTGTGTGTGTGTGTTGTCGGTGTGTGTGTGTGTGTTGTCGGTGTGTGTGTGTGTGTGTGTGTGTGTTGTCGGTGTGTGTGTGTGTTGTGTGTGTGTGTGTGTTGTCGGTGTGTGTGTGTGTGTGTTGTCGGTGTGTGTGTGTGTGTGTGTGTGTGTGTATTGTCGGTGTGTGTGTGTTGTCGTTGTGTGTGTGTGTGTGTGTGGTAGGTGTGTGTGTGTGATGTCGGTGTGTGTGTGTGTGTGTGTGTGTTGTCGGTGTGTGTGTGTGTTGTCGGTGTGTGTGTGTGTGTTGTCGGTGTGTGTGTGTGTGTTGTCGGTGTGTGTGTGTGTGTTGTCGGTGTGTGTGTGTGTGTGTGTGTTGTCGGTGTGTGTGTGTTGTCGGTGTGTTGTCGGTGTGTGTGTGTTGTCGGTGTGTTGTCGGTGTGTGTGTGTGTGTGTGTGTGTTGTCGGTGTGTGTGTGTGTGTTGTCGGTTTGTGTGTGTGTGTGTGTGTGTTGTCGGTGTGTGTGTGTGTTGTGTGTGTGTGTTGTCGGTGTGTGTGTGTGTGTGTTGTCGGTGTGTGTGTGTGTGTGTGTGTGTTGTCGGTGTGTGTGTGTGTGTTGTCGGTGTGTGTGTGTGTTGTCGGTGTGTAATGTGTGTGTTGTCAGTGTGTGTGTGTGTGTCTTGTCAGTGTGTGTGTGTGTGTGTTGTCGGTGTGTGTGTGTTTAGGTGTTGTCGGTGTGTGTGTGTGTGTGTGTTGTCGGTGTGTGTGTGTGTTGTCGGTGTGTGTGTGTGTGTGTGTTGTCGGTGTGTGTGTGTGTGTGTGTGTGTTGTCGGTGTGTGTGTGTGTGTGTTGTCGGTGTGTGTGTGTGTGTGTGTGTGTGTTGTCGGTGTGTGTGTGTGTGTTGTCGGTGTGTGTGTGTGTGTGTTGTCGTGTGTGTGTGTGTTGTGTGTGTGTGTGTTGTCGGTGTGTGTGTGTGTTGTCGGTGTGTGTGTGTGTGTGTTGTCGGTGTGTGTATGTGTGTGTGTGTGTGTTGTCGGTGTGTGTGTGTGTGTGTTGTCGGTGTGTGTGTGTGTGTGTTGTCGGTGTGTGTGTGTGTGTGTGTGTGTGTGTGTGTTGTCGGTGTGTGTGTGTGTGTGTTGTGTGTGTGTGTGTTGTCGGTGTGTGTGTGTGTGTGTTGTCGGTGTGTGTGTGTGTGTGTGTTGTCGGTGTGTGTGTGTGTGTGTTGTCGGTGTGTGTGTGTGTGTGTTGTCGGTGTGTGTGTGTGTGTGTGTTGTCGGTGTGTGTGTGTGTTGTGTGTGTGTGTGTTGTCGGTGTGTGTGTGTGTGTGTTGTCGGTGTGTGTGTGTGTGTGTGTTGTCGGTGTGTGTGTGTGTGTTGTCGGTGTGTGTGTGTGTGTGTTGTCGGTGTGTGTGTGTGTTGTGTGTGTGTGTTGTCGGTGTGTGTGTGTGTGTGTTGTCGGTGTGTGTGTGTGTGTGTGTGTGTTGTCGGTGTGTGTGTGTGTGTTGTCGGTGTGTGTGTGTGTTGTCGGTGTGTGTGTGTGTGTTGTCAGTGTGTGTGTGTGTGTCTTGTCAGTGTGTGTGTGTGTGTGTTGTCGGTGTGTGTGTGTTTATGTGTTGTCGGTGTGTGTGTGTGTGTGTGTTGTCGGTGTGTGTGTGTGTTGTCGGTGTGTGTGTGTGTGTTATCGGTGTGTGTGTGTGTGTGTGTGTGTTGTCGGTGTGTGTGTGTGTGTGTTGTCGGTGTGTGTGTGTGTGTGTGTGTGTTGTCGGTGTGTGTGTGTGTGTTGTCGGTGTGTGTGTGTGTGTGTTGTCGTGTGTGTGTGTGTTGTGTGTGTGTGTGTTGTCGGTGTGTGTGTGTGTGTTGTCGGTGTGTGTGTGTGTGTGTTGTCGGTGTGTGTGTGTGTGTGTGTGTGTGTTGTCGGTGTGTGTGTGTGTGTGTTGTCGGTGTGTGTGTGTGTGTGTGTTGTCGGTGTGTGTGTGTGTGTTGTCGGTGTGTGTGTGTGTGTGTGTTGTCGGTGTGTGTGTGTTGTCGGTGTGTTGTCGGTGTGTGTGTGTGTGTTGTCGGTGTGTGTGTGTGTGTTGTCGGTGTGTGTGTGTGTGTGTGTGTGTGTTGTCGGTGTGTGTGTGTGTTGTGTGTGTGTGTGTGTTGTCGGTGTGTGTGTGTGTGTGTTGTCGGTGTGTGTGTGTGTGTGTGTGTGTGTGTATTGTCGGTGTGTGTGTGTTGTCGTTGTGTGTGTGTGTGTGTGTGGTAGGTGTGTGTGTGTGATGTCGGTGTGTGTGTGTGTGTGTGTGTGTTGTCGGTGTGTGTGTGTGTTGTCGGTGTGTGTGTGTGTGTTGTCGGTGTGTGTGTGTGTGTTGTCGGTGTGTGTGTGTGTGTTGTCGGTGTGTGTGTGTGTGTGTGTGTGTTGTCGGTGTGTGTGTGTTGTCGGTGTGTTGTCGGTGTGTGTGTGTTGTCGGTGTGTTGTCGGTGTGTGTGTGTGTGTGTGTGTGTTGTCGGTGTGTGTGTGTGTGTTGTCGGTTTGTGTGTGTGTGTGTGTGTGTTGTCGGTGTGTGTGTGTGTTGTGTGTGTGTGTTGTCGGTGTGTGTGTGTGTGTGTTGTCGGTGTGTGTGTGTGTGTGTGTGTGTTGTCGGTGTGTGTGTGTGTGTTGTCGGTGTGTGTGTGTGTTGTCGGTGTGTGTGTGTGTGTTGTCAGTGTGTGTGTGTGTGTCTTGTCAGTGTGTGTGTGTGTGTGTTGTCGGTGTGTGTGTGTTTATGTGTTGTCGGTGTGTGTGTGTGTGTGTGTTGTCGGTGTGTGTGTGTGTTGTCGGTGTGTGTGTGTGTGTGTGTTGTCGGTGTGTGTGTGTGTGTGTGTGTGTTGTCGGTGTGTGTGTGTGTGTGTTGTCGGTGTGTGTGTGTGTGTGTGTGTTGTCGGTGTGTGTGTGTGTGTTGTCGATGTGTGTGTGTGTGTGTTGTCGTGTGTGTGTGTGTTGTGTGTGTGTGTGTTGTCGGTGTGTGTGTGTGTTGTCGGTGTGTGTGTGTGTGTGTTGTCGGTGTGTGTATGTGTGTGTGTGTGTGTTGTCGGTGTGTGTGTGTGTGTGTTGTCGGTGTGTGTGTGTGTGTGTTGTCGGTGTGTGTGTGTGTGTGTGTGTGTGTGTGTGTTGTCGGTGTGTGTGTGTGTGTGTTGTGTGTGTGTGTGTTGTCGGTGTGTGTGTGTGTGTGTTGTCGGTGTGTGTGTGTGTGTGTGTTGTCGGTGTGTGTGTGTGTGTGTTGTCGGTGTGTGTGTGTGTGTGTTGTCGGTGTGTGTGTGTGTGTGTGTTGTCGGTGTGTGTGTGTGTTGTGTGTGTGTGTGTTGTCGGTGTGTGTGTGTGTGTGTTGTCGGTGTGTGTGTGTGTGTGTGTTGTCGGTGTGTGTGTGTGTGTTGTCGGTGTGTGTGTGTGTGTGTGTTGTCGGTGTGTGTGTGTTGTCGGTGTGTTGTCGGTGTGTGTGTGTGTGTTGTCGGTGTGTGTGTGTGTGTTGTCGGTGTGTGTGTGTGTGTGTGTGTGTTGTCGGTGTGTGTGTGTGTTGTGTGTGTGTGTGTGTTGTCGGTGTGTGTGTGTGTGTGTTGTCGGTGTGTGTGTGTGTGTGTGTGTGTGTGTATTGTCGGTGTGTGTGTGTTGTCGTTGTGTGTGTGTGTGTGTGTGTGGTAGGTGTGTGTGTGTGATGTCGGTGTGTGTGTGTGTGTGTTGTCGGTGTGTGTGTGTGTTGTCGGTGTGTGTGTGTGTGTGTGTGTTGTCGGTGTGTGTGTGTGTGTTGTTGGTGTGTGTGTGTGTGTGTGTTGTCGGTGTGTGTGTGTGTGTTGTCGGTGTGTGTGTGTGTGTGTTGTCGGTGTGTGTGTTGTCGGTGTGTGTGTGAGTGTGTGTTGTCGGTGTGTGTGTGTGTGTGTGTTGTCGGTGTGTGTGTGTGTTGTCGGTGTGTGTATGTGTGTGTGTGTGTTGTCGGTGTGTGTGTGTGTGTGTGTGTGTTGTCGGTGTGTGTGTGTTGCCGGTGTGTGTGTGTGTGTGTGTTGTCGGTGTGTGTGTGTTGCCGGTGTGTGTGTGTGTGTTGTCGGTGTGTTGTCGGTGTGTGTGTGTGTGTTGTCGGTGTGTGTGTGTGTTGTCGGTGTGTGTGTGTGTGTGTGTGTGTTGTCGGTGTGTGTGTGTTGTCGGTGAGTGTGTGTGTGTGTGTTGTCGGTGTGTGTGTGAGTGTGTGTTGTCGGTGTGTGTGTGTGTGTGTTGTCGGTGTGTGTGTGTTGCCGGTGTGTGTGTGTGTGTTGTCGGTGTGTTGTCGGTGTGTGTGTGTGTGTTGTCGGTGTGTGTGTGTGTGTGTTGTCGGTGTGTGTGTGTGTGTTGTCGGTGTGTGTGTGTTGTCGGTGCGTGTGTGTGTGTGTTGTCGGTGTGTGTGTGTGTTGTCGGTGTGTGTGTGTGTGTTGTCGGTGTGTGTGTGTGTGTGTGTTGTCGGTGTGTGTGTGTGTTGTGTGTGTGTGTGTGTTGTCGGTGTGTGTGTGTGTGTGTTGTCGGTGTGTGTGTGTGTGTCTTGTCGGGGGGGGGGTGTTGTCGTTGTGTGTGTGTGTTGTGTTTGTGTGTGTTGTCGGTGTGTGTGTGTGTGTTGTCGGTGTGTGTGTGTGTGTGTGTTGTCGGTGTGTGTGTGTGTTGTGTGTGTGTGTGTGTGTTGTCGGTGTGTGTGTGTGTGTGTTGTCGGTGTGTGTGTGTGTGTGTCTTGTCGGGGGGGGGGGTGTTGTCGTTGTGTGTGTGTGTTGTGTTTGTGTGTGTTGTCGGTGTGTGTGTGTGTGTGTGTGTGTTGTCGGTGTGTGTGTGTGTGTTGTGTGTGTGTGTGTGTTGTCGGTGTGTGTGTGTGTGTGTTGTCGGTGTGTGTGTGTGTGTGTGTGTTGTCGGTGTTTGTGTGTGTGTTGTCGGTGTGTGTGTGTGTTGTCGGTGTGTGTGTGTGTGTTGTCGGTGTGTGTGTGTGTGTGTGTGTGTGTGTGTGTGTTGTCGGTGTGTGTGTGTGTGTGTTGTCGGTGTGTGTGTGTGTGTGTGTGTTGTCGGTGTGTGTGTGTTGTCGGTGTGTGTGTGTGTGTGTTGTCGTGTGTGTGTGTGTTGTGTGTGTGTGTGTTGTCGGTGTGTGTGTGTGTGTGTGTTGTCGGTGTGTGTGTGTGTGTTGTCGGTGTGTGTGTGTGTGTGTGTGTTGTCGGTGTGTGTGTGTGTGTGTTGTCGGTGTGTGTGTGTGTGTGTTGTCGGTGTGTGTGTGTGTGTGTGTTGTCGGTGTGTGTGTGTGTGTGTGTGTTGTCGGTGTGTGTGTGTGTGTGTGTTGTCGGTGTGTGTGTGTGTTGTGTGTGTGTGTGTTGTCGGTGTGTGTGTGTGTGTGTTGTCGGTGTGTGTGTGTGTGTGTTGTCGGTTGTGTGTGTGTGTGTGTGTGTGTGTGTTGTCGGTGTGTGTGTGTGTGTTGTCGGTGTGTGTGTGTGTGTTGTCGGTGGTGTGTGTGTGTGTGTTGTCGGTGTCTGTGTGTGTGTGTTGTCGGTGTGTGTGTGTGTGTGTGTTGTCGGTGTGTGTGTGTGTGTTGTCGGTGTGTGTGTGTGTTGTGTTTGTGTGTGTTGTCGGTGTGTGTGTGTGTGTGTTGTCGGTGTGTGTGTGTGTGTGTGTTGTCGGTGTGTGTGTGTGTGTTGTCGGTGTGTGTGTGTGTGTTGTCGGTGTGTGTGTGTTGTCGGTGTGTTGGCGGTGTGTGTGTGTTGTCGGTGTGTTGTCGGTGTGTGTGTGTGTGTGTGTTGTCGGTGTGTGTGTGTTGTCGGTGTGTGTGTGTGTGTGTGTGTGTTGTCGGTGTGTGTGTGTGTTGTGTGTGTGTGTTGTCGGTGTGTGTGTGTGTGTGTTGTCGGTGTGTGTGTGTGTGTGTGTGTGTGTGTTGTCGGTGTGTGTGTGTGTGTTGTCGGTGTGTGTGTGTGTTGTCGGTGTGTGTGTGTGTGTGTTGTCAGTGTGTGTGTGTGTGTCTTGTCAGTGTGTGTGTGTGTGTGTTGTCGGTGTGTGTGTGTTTATGTGTTGTCGGTGTGTGTGTGTGTGTGTTGTCGGTGTGTGTGTGTGTTGTCGGTGTGTGTGTGTGTGTTGTTGGTGTGTGTGTGTGTGTGTGTGTGTGTTGTCGGTGTGTGTGTGTGTGTGTTGTCGGTGTGTGTGTGTGTGTGTGTGTGTGTTGTCGGTGTGTGTGTGTGTGTTGTCGGTGTGTGTGTGTGTGTGTTGTCGTGTGTGTGTGTGTTGTGTGTGTGTGTGTTGTCGATGTGTGTGTGTGTGTGTTGTCGGTGTGTGTGTGTGTGTGTTGTCGGTGTGTGTGTGTGTGTGTGTGTGTGTTGTCGGTGTGTGTGTGTGTGTGTTGTCGGTGTGTGTGTGTGTGTGTGTGTGTGTGTGTTGTCGGTGTGTGTGTGTGTTGTGTGTGTGTGTGTTGTCGGTGTGTGTGTGTGTGTGTTGTCGGTGTGTGTGTGTGTGTGTGTTGTCGGTGTGTGTGTGTGTGTGTTGTCGGTGTGTGTGTGTGTGTGTGTGTGTGTTGTCGGTGTGTGTGTGTGTTGTGTGTGTGTGTGTTGTCGGTGTGTGTGTGTGTGTGTGTGTGTGTTGTCGGTGTGTGTGTGTGTTGTGTGTGTGTGTGTTGTCGGTGTGTGTGTGTGTGTGTTGTCGGTGTGTGTGTGTGTGTTGTCGGTGTGTGTGTGTGTGTGTGTGTTGGTTGTCGGTGTGTGTGTGTGTGTTGTCGGTGTGTGTGTGTGTGTGTTGTCGGTGGTGTGTGTGTGTGTTGTCGGTGTGTGTGTGTGTGTGTTGTCGGTGTGTGTGTGTGTGTGTTGTCGGTGTGTGTGTGTGTGTGTGTGTTGTCGGTGTGTGTGTGTGTGTTGTGTGTGTGTGTGTTGTCGGTGTGTGTGTGTGTTGTCGGTGTGTGTGTGTGTGTGTGTTGTCGGTGTGTGTGTGTGTGTTGTCGGTGTGGTGTGTGTGTGTGTGTGTTGTCGGTGTGTGTGTGTTGTCGGTGTGTTGTCGGTGTGTGTGTGTGTGTTGTCGGTGTGTGTGTGTGTGTTGTCGGTGTGTGTGTGTGTGTGTGTGTTGTCGGTGTGTGTGTGTGTTGTGTGTGTGTGTGTTGTCGGTGTGTGTGTGTGTGTGTTGTCGGTGTGTGTGTGTGTGTGTGTATTGTCGGTGTGTGTGTGTTGTCGTTGTGTGTGTGTGTGTGTGTGGTAGGTGTGTGTGTGTGTTGTCGGTGTGTGTGTGTGTGTGTTGTCGGTGTGTGTGTGTGTTGTCGGTGTGTGTGTGTGTGGGTGTGTTGTCGGTGTGTGTGTGTGTGTTGTTGGTGTGTGTGTGTGTGTGTGTGTGTTGTCGGTGTGTGTGTGTTGTCGGTGTGTGTGTGTGTGTGTTGTCGGTGTGTGTGTTGTCGGTGTGTGTGTGAGTGTGTGTTGTCGGTGTGTGTGTGTGTGTGTGTGTTGTCGGTGTGTGTGTGTGTTGTCGGTGTGTGTATGTGTGTGTGTGTGTTGTCGGTGTGTGTGTGTGTGTGTTGTCGGTGTGTGTGTGTTGCCGGTGTGTGTGTGTGTGTGTGTTGTCGGTGTGTGTGTGTTGCCGGTGTGTGTGTGTGTGTGTTGTCGGTGTGTGTGTGTGTGTGTTGTCGGTTTGTGTGTGTGTGTGTGTGTGTGTGTGTTGTCGGTGTGTGTGTGTGTGTTGTCGGTGTGTGTGTGTGTGTTGTCGGTGGTGTGTGTGTGTGTGTTGTCGGTGTGTGTGTGTGTGTGTTGTCGGTGTGTGTGTGTGTGTGTGTTGTCGGTGTGTGTGTGTGTGTTGTCGGTGTGTGTGTGTGTTGTGTTTGTGTGTGTTGTCGGTGTGTGTGTGTGTGTGTTGTCGGTGTGTGTGTGTGTGTGTGTTGTCGGTGTGTGTGTGTGTGTTGTCGGTGTGTGTGTGTGTGTTGTCGGTGTGTGTGTGTTGTCGGTGTGTTGTCGGTGTGTGTGTGTTGTCGGTGTGTTGTCGGTGTGTGTGTGTGTGTGTGTTGTCGGTGTGTGTGTGTTGTCGGTGTGTGTGTGTGTGTGTGTGTGTTGTCGGTGTGTGTGTGTGTTGTGTGTGTGTGTTGTCGGTGTGTGTGTGTGTGTGTTGTCGGTGTGTGTGTGTGTGTGTGTGTGTTGTCGGTGTGTGTGTGTGTGTTGTCGGTGTGTGTGTGTGTTGTCGGTGTGTGTGTGTGTGTTGTCAGTGTGTGTGTGTGTGTCTTGTCAGTGTGTGTGTGTGTGTGTTGTCGGTGTGTGTGTGTTTATGTGTTGTCGGTGTGTGTGTGTGTGTGTGTCGGTGTGTGTGTGTGTTGTCGGTGTGTGTGTGTGTGTTGTTGGTGTGTGTGTGTGTGTGTGTGTGTGTTGTCGGTGTGTGTGTGTGTGTGTTGTCGGTGTGTGTGTGTGTGTGTGTGTGTGTTGTCGGTGTGTGTGTGTGTGTTGTCGGTGTGTGTGTGTGTGTGTTGTCGTGTGTGTGTGTGTTGTGTGTGTGTGTGTTGTCGTGTGTGTGTGTGTGTGTTGTCGGTGTGTGTGTGTGTGTGTTGTCGGTGTGTGTGTGTGTGTGTGTGTTGTCGGTGTGTGTGTGTGTGTGTTGTCGGTGTGTGTGTGTGTGTGTGTGTGTGTGTGTGTGTTGTCGGTGTGTGTGTGTGTTGTGTGTGTGTGTGTTGTCGGTGTGTGTGTGTGTGTGTTGTCGGTGTGTGTGTGTGTGTGTGTTGTCGGTGTGTGTGTGTGTGTGTTGTCGGTGTGTGTGTGTGTGTGTGTGTGTGTGTCGGTGTGTGTGTGTGTGTGTGTGTGTGTTGTCGGTGTGTGTGTGTGTTGTGTGTGTGTGTGTTGTCGGTGTGTGTGTGTGTGTGTTGTCGGTGTGTGTGTGTGTGTGTTGTCGGTGTGTGTGTGTGTGTGTGTGTGTTGGTTGTCGGTGTGTGTGTGTGTGTTGTCGGTGTGTGTGTGTGTGTGTTGTCGGTGGTGTGTGTGTGTGTTGTCGGTGTGTGTGTGTGTGTGTTGTCGGTGTGTGTGTGTGTGTGTTGTCGGTGTGTGTGTGTGTGTGTGTGTTGTCGGTGTGTGTGTGTGTGTTGTGTGTGTGTGTGTTGTCGGTGTGTGTGTGTGTTGTCGGTGTGTGTGTGTGTGTGTGTTGTCGGTGTGTGTGTGTGTGTTGTCGGTGTGTGTGTGTGTGTGTGTGTGTTGTCGGTGTGTGTGTGTTGTCGGTGTGTTGTCGGTGTGTGTGTGTGTGTTGTCGGTGTGTGTGTGTGTGTTGTCGGTGTGTGTGTGTGTGTGTGTGTGTGTTGTCGGTGTGTGTGTGTGTTGTGTGTGTGTGTGTTGTCGGTGTGTGTGTGTGTGTGTTGTCGGTGTGTGTGTGTGTGTGTGTATTGTCGGTGTGTGTGTGTTGTCGTTGTGTGTGTGTGTGTGTGTGGTAGGTGTGTGTGTGTGTTGTCGGTGTGTGTGTGTGTGTGTTGTCGGTGTGTGTGTGTGTTGTCGGTGTGTGTGTGTGTGGGTGTGTTGTCGGTGTGTGTGTGTGTGTGTTGTTGGTGTGTGTGTGTGTGTGTGTGTGTTGTCGGTGTGTGTGTGTGTGTTGTCAGTGTGTGTGTGTGTGTGTTGTCGGTGTGTGTGTTGTCGGTGTGTGTGTGAGTGTGTGTTGTCGGTGTGTGTGTGTGTGTGTGTGTTGTCGGTGTGTGTGTGTGTTGTCGGTGTGTGTATGTGTGTGTGTGTGTTGTCGGTGTGTGTGTGTGTGTGTTGTCGGTGTGTGTGTGTTGCCGGTGTGTGTGTGTGTGTGTGTTGTCGGTGTGTGTGTGTTGCCGGTGTGTGTGTGTGTGTTGTCGGTGTGTTGTCGGTGTGTGTGTGTGTGTTGTCGGTGTGTGTGTGTGTTGTCGGTGTGTGTTGTGTGTGTGTTGTCGGTGTGTGTGTGTTGTCGGTGCGTGTGTGTGTGTGTGTGTGTGTTGTCGGTGTGTGTGTGTGTGTGTGTTGTCGGTGTGTGTGTGTTGCGGTGTGTGTGTGTGTGTGTGTTGTCGGTGTGTGTGTGTTGTCGGTGTGTGTGTGTGTGTTGTCGGTGTGTTGTCGGTGTGTGTGTGTGTGTTGTCGGTGTGTGTGTGTGTTGTCGGTGTGTGTGTGTGTGTTGTCGGTGTGTGTGTGTTGTCGGTGCGTGTGTGTGTGTGTGTGTGTTGTCGGTGTGTGTGTGAGTGTGTGTTGTCGGTGTGTGTGTGTGTGTGTGTTGTCGGTGTGTGTGTGTGTTGTCGGTGTGTGTGTGTGTGTGTGTGTGTGTGTTGTCGGTGTGTGTGTGTGTTGTCGGTGTGTGTGTGTTGCTGGTGTGTGTGTGTGTGTTGTCGGTGTGTTGTCGGTGTGTGTGTGTGTGTTGTCGGTGTGTGTGTGTGTGTGTTGTCGGTGTGTGTGTGTGTGTGTGTTGTCGGTGTGTGTGTGTTGTCGTGTGTGTGTGTGTGTTGTCGGTGTGTGTGTGTGTGTTGTCGGTGTGTGTGTGTGTGTTGTCGGTGTGTGTGTGTGTTGTGTGTGTGTGTGTGTTGTCGGTGTGTGTGTGTGTGTGTTGTCGGTGTGTGTGTGTGTGTGTGTCTTGTCGGGGGGGGGGTGTTGTCGTTGTGTGTGTGTGTTGTGTTTGTGTGTGTTGTCGGTGTGTGTGTGTGTGTTGTCGGTGTGTGTGTGTGTGTGTGTTGTCGGTGTGTGTGTGTGTTGTGTGTGTGTGTGTGTTGTCGGTGTGTGTGTGTGTGTGTTGTCGGTGTGTGTGTGTGTGTGTCTTGTCGGGGGGGGGGTGTTGTCGTTGTGTGTGTGTGTTGTGTTTGTGTGTGTTGTCGGTGTGTGTGTGTGTGTGTGTGTTGTCGGTGTGTGTGTGTGTGTGTTGTGTGTGTGTGTGTGTTGTCGGTGTGTGTGTGTGTGTGTTGTCGGTGTGTGTGTGTGTGTGTGTGTGTCGGTGTTTGTGTGTGTGTTGTCGGTGTGTGTGTGTGTTGTCGGTGTGTGTGTGTGTGTGTTGTCAGTGTGTGTGTGTGTGTCTTGTCAGTGTGTGTGTGTGTGTGTTGTCGGTGTGTGTGTGTTTATGTGTTGTCGGTGTGTGTGTGTTGTCGGTGTGTGTGTGTGTTGTCGGTGTGTGTGTGTGTGTTGTCGGTGTGTGTGTGTGTGTGTGTGTGTGTGTGTTGTCGGTGTGTGTGTGTGTGTGTTGTCGGTGTGTGTGTGTGTGTGTGTGTTGTCGGTGTGTGTGTGTGTGTTGTCGGTGTGTGTGTGTGTGTGTTGTCGTGTGTGTGTGTGTTGTGTGTGTGTGTTGTCGGTGTGTGTGTGTGTGTGTGTTGTCGGTGTGTGTGTGTGTGTTGTCGGTGTGTGTGTGTGTGTGTGTGTTGTCGGTGTGTGTGTGTGTGTGTCGGTGTGTGTGTGTGTGTGTTGTCGGTGTGTGTGTGTGTGTGTGTTGTCGGTGTGTGTGTGTGTGTTGTGTGTGTGTGTGTTGTCGGTGTGTGTGTGTGTGTGTGTTGTCGGTGTGTGTGTGTGTGTGTGTTGTCGGTGTGTGTGTGTGTGTGTTGTCGGTGTGTGTGTGTGTGTGTTGTCGGTGTGTGTGTGTGTTGTGTGTGTGTGTGTGTGTGTTGTCGGTGTGTGTGTGTGTGTGTTGTCGGTGTGTGTGTGTGTGTGTGTGTGTGTGTGTCGGTGTGTGTGTGTGTTGTCGGTGTGTGTGTGTGTGTTGTCGGTGGTGTGTGTGTGTGTGTTGTCGGTGTGTGTGTGTGTGTGTTGTCGGTGTGTGTGTGTGTGTGTTGTCGGTGTGTGTGTGTGTGTTGTCGGTGTGTGTGTGTGTTGTGTTTGTGTGTGTTGTCGGTGTGTGTGTGTGTGTGTTGTCGGTGTGTGTGTGTGTGTGTGTTGTCGGTGTGTGTGTGTGTGTTGTCGGTGTGTGTGTGTGTGTTGTCGGTGTGTGTGTGTTGTCGGTGTGTTGGCGGTGTGTGTGTGTTGTCGGTGTGTTGTCGGTGTGTGTGTGTGTGTGTGTTGTCGGTGTGTGTGTGTGTGTTGTCGGTGTGTGTGTGTGTGTGTGTGTGTTGTCGGTGTGTGTGTGTGTTGTGTGTGTGTGTTGTCGGTGTGTGTGTGTGTGTGTTGTCGGTGTGTGTGTGTGTGTGTGTGTGTTGTCGGTGTGTGTGTGTGTGTTGTCGGTGTGTGTGTGTGTTGTCGGTGTGTGTGTGTGTGTTGTCAGTGTGTGTGTGTGTGTGTCTTGTCAGTGTGTGTGTGTGTGTGTTGTCGGTGTGTGTGTGTTTATGTGTTGTCGGTGTGTGTGTGTGTGTGTGTTGTCGGTGTGTGTGTGTGTTGTCGGTGTGTGTGTGTGTGTTGTCGGTGTGTGTGTGTGTGTGTGTGTGTGTTGTCGGTGTGTGTGTGTGTGTGTTGTCGGTGTGTGTGTGTGTGTGTGTGTGTGTTGTCGGTGTGTGTGTGTGTGTGTTGTCGGTGTGTGTGTGTGTTGTCGTGTGTGTGTGTGTTGTGTGTGTGTGTGTTGTCGTGTGTGTGTGTGTGTGTTGTCGGTGTGTGTGTGTGTGTGTTGTCGTGTGTGTGTGTGTGTGTGTGTTGTCGGTGTGTGTGTGTGTGTGTGTCGGTGTGTGTGTGTGTGTGTGTGTGTGTTGTCGGTGTGTGTGTGTGTGTGTGTGTGTGTGTGTGTTGTCGGTGTGTGTGTGTGTGTGTTGTCGGTGTGTGTGTGTGTGTGTGTGTGTGTCGTGTGTGTGTGTGTTGTCGGTGTGTGTGTGTGTGTGTTTGGTCGGTGTGTGTGTGTGTTGTCGGTGTGTGTGTGTGTGGGTGTGTTGTCGGTGTGTGTGTGTGTGTTGTTGGTGTGTGTGTGTGTGTGTGTGTTGTCGGTGTGTGTGTGTGTGTTGTCGGTGTGTGTGTGTGTGTGTTGTCGGTGTGTGTGTGTGTGTGGTGTGTGTGTGTGTGTGTGTTGTCGGTGTGTGTGTGTGTGTGTGTGTGTGTCGGTGTGTGTGTGTGTTGTCGGTGTGTGTGTGTGTGTGTGTGTGTCGGTGTGTGTGTGTGTGTGTTGTCGGTGTGTGTGTGTTGTCGGTGTGTGTGTGTGTGTGTGTTGTCGTGTGTGTGTGTGTTGTCGGTGTGTGTGTGTGTGTTGTCGGTGTGTTGTGTGTGTGTGTGTGTGTTGTCGGTGTGTGTGTGTGTGTGTCGGTGTGTGTGTGTGTGTGTCGGTGTGTGTGTGTGTGTGTGTTGTCGGTGTGTGTGTGTTGTCGGTGTGTGTGTGTGTGTGTGTTGTCGGTGTGTTGTCGTGTGTGTGTGTGTGTGTTGTCGGTGTGTGTGTGTGTGTTGTCGGTGTGTGTGTGTGTGTGTGTTGTCGGTGTGTGTGTGTGTGTCGGTGCGTGTGTGTGTGTGTGTGTGTTGTCGGTGTGTGTGTGTGTGTGTGTTGTCGGTGTGTGTGTGTTGTCGGTGTGTGTGTGTGTGTGTGTTGTCGGTGTGTGTGTGTTGTCGGTGTGTGTGTGTGTGTGTTGTCGGTGTGTTGTCGGTGTGTGTGTGTGTGTTGTCGGTGTGTGTGTGTGTTGTCGGTGTGTGTGTGTGTGTGTGTGTGTTGTCGGTGTGTGTGTGTTGTCGGTGCGTGTGTGTGTGTGTGTGTGTTGTCGGTGTGTGTGTGAGTGTGTGTTGTCGGTGTGTGTGTGTGTGTGTGTTGTCGGTGTGTGTGTGTGTTGTCGGTGTGTGTGTGTGTGTGTGTGTGTGTGTCGGTGTGTGTGTGTGTTGTCGGTGTGTGTGTGTTGCCGGTGTGTGTGTGTGTGTTGTCGGTGTGTTGTCGGTGTGTGTGTGTGTGTTGTCGGTGTGTGTGTGTGTGTGTTGTCGGTGTGTGTGTGTGTGTGTGTTGTCGGTGTGTGTGTGTTGTCGGTGTGTGTGTGTGTTGTCGGTGTGTGTGTGTGTGTTGTCGGTGTGTGTGTGTGTGTGTGTCGGTGTGTGTGTGTGTGTGTGTTGTCGGTGTGTGTGTGTGTGTGTGTCTTGTCGGGGGGGGGGTGTTGTCGTTGTGTGTGTGTGTTGTGTTTGTGTGTGTTGTCGGTGTGTGTGTGTGTGTTGTCGGTGTGTGTGTGTGTGTGTGTTGTCGGTGTGTGTGTGTGTTGTGTGTGTGTGTGTGTTGTCGGTGTGTGTGTGTGTTGTCGGTGTGTGTGTGTGTGTGTCTTGTCGGGGGGGGGGGTGTTGTCGTTGTGTGTGTGTGTTGTGTTTGTGTGTGTTGTCGGTGTGTGTGTGTGTGTGTTGTCGGTGTGTGTGTGTTGTGTGTGTGTGTGTGTTGTCGGTGTGTGTGTGTGTGTGTTGTCGGTGTGTGTGTGTGTGTGTGTGTTGTCGGTGTTTGTGTGTGTGTTGTCGGTGTGTGTGTGTGTTGTCGGTGTGTGTGTGTGTTGTCAGTGTGTGTGTGTGTGTCTTGTCAGTGTGTGTGTGTGTGTGTTGTCGGTGTGTGTGTGTTTATGTGTTGTCGGTGTGTGTGTGTTGTCGGTGTGTGTGTGTGTTGTCGGTGTGTGTGTGTGTGTTGTCGGTGTGTGTGTGTGTGTGTGTGTGTGTGTGTTGTCGGTGTGTGTGTGTGTGTGTTGTCGGTGTGTGTGTGTGTGTGTGTGTTGTCGGTGTGTGTGTGTGTGTTGTCGGTGTGTGTGTGTGTGTGTTGTCGTGTGTGTGTGTGTTGTGTGTGTGTGTGTTGTCGGTGTGTGTGTGTGTGTGTCGGTGTGTGTGTGTGTGTGTGTGTGTGTGTGTGTGTGTGTGTGTTGTCGGTGTGTGTGTGTGTGTGTTGTCGGTGTGTGTGTGTGTGTGTTGTCGGTGTGTGTGTGTGTGTGTGTTGTCGGTGTGTGTGTGTGTGTTGTCGGTGTGTGTGTGTGTGTGTGTGTGTGTGTGTGTGTGTGTTGTCGGTGTGTGTGTGTGTGTGTTGTCGGTGTGTGTGTGTGTGTGTGTGTTGTCGGTGTGTGTGTGTGTGTTGTCGGTGTGTGTGTGTGTGTGTTGTCGTGTGTGTGTGTGTTGTGTGTGTGTGTGTTGTCGGTGTGTGTGTGTGTGTGTGTTGTCGGTGTGTGTGTGTTGTCGGTGTGGTGTGTGTGTGTGTGTTGTCGGTGTGTGTGTGTGTGTGTTGTCGGTGTGTGTGTGTGTGTGTTGTCGGTGTGTGTGTGTGTGTGTTGTCGGTGTGTGTGTGTTGTGTTGTGTGTGTGTGTGTTGTCGGTGTGTGTGTGTGTGTGTTGTCGGTGTGTGTGTGTGTGTGTGTTGTCGGTGTGTGTGTGTGTGTGTTGTCGGTGTGTGTGTGTGTGTGTGTGTCGTGTGTGTGTGTGTGTGTGTGTGTGTGTGTGTTGTCGGTGTGTGTGTGTGTGTGTTGTCGGTGTGTGTGTGTGTGTGTTGTCGGTGTGTGTGTGTGTGTGTGTGTGTGTGTGTGTTGTCGGTGTGTGTGTGTGTTGTCGGTGTGTGTGTGTGTGTTGTCGGTGTGTGTGTGTGTGTGTGTTGTCGTGTGTGTGTGTGTGTGTGTTGTCGGTGTGTGTGTGTGTGTGTGTTGTCGGTGTGTGTGTGTGTGTTGTCGGTGTGTGTGTGTGTTGTGTTGTGTGTGTGTTGTCGGTGTGTGTGTGTGTGTGTTGTCGGTGTGTGTGTGTGTGTGTGTTGTCGGTGTGTGTGTGTGTGTTGTCGGTGTGTGTGTGTGTGTTGTCGGTGTGTGTGTGTTGTCGGTGTGTTGGCGGTGTGTGTGTGTTGTCGGTGTGTTGTCGGTGTGTGTGTGTGTGTGTTGTCGGTGTGTGTGTGTGTGTTGTCGGTGTGTGTGTGTGTGTGTGTGTGTTGTCGGTGTGTGTGTGTGTTGTGTGTGTGTGTTGTCGGTGTGTGTGTGTGTGTGTGTTGTCGGTGTGTGTGTGTGTGTGTGTGTGTTGTCGGTGTGTGTGTGTGTGTTGTCGGTGTGTGTGTGTGTTGTCGGTGTGTGTGTGTGTGTTGTCAGTGTGTGTGTGTGTGTGTCTTGTCAGTGTGTGTGTGTGTGTGTTGTCGGTGTGTGTGTGTTTATGTGTTGTCGGTGTGTGTGTGTGTGTGTGTTGTCGGTGTGTGTGTGTGTTGTCGGTGTGTGTGTGTGTGTTGTCGGTGTGTGTGTGTGTGTGTGTGTGTGTTGTCGGTGTGTGTGTGTGTGTGTTGTCGGTGTGTGTGTGTGTGTGTGTGTGTGTGTTGTCGGTGTGTGTGTGTGTGTGTTGTCGGTGTGTGTTGTGTGTGTTGTCGTGTGTGTGTGTGTGTGTGTGTGTGTGTGTTGTCGGTGTGTGTGTGTGTGTGTTGTCGGTGTGTGTGTGTGTGTGTTGTCGGTGTGTGTGTGTGTGTGTGTGTTGTCGGTGTGTGTGTGTGTGTGTTGTCGGTGTGTGTGTGTGTGTGTTGTCGGTGTGTGTGTGTGTGTGTGTGTGTGTGTTGTCGTGGTGTGTGTGTGTGTGTGTGTGTGTGTGTGTTGTCGGTGTGTGTGTGTGTGTGTTGTCGGTGTGTGTGTGTGTGTGTGTGTTGTCGGTGTGTGTGTGTGTGTGTGTTGTCGGTGTGTGTGTGTGTGTGTGTGTGTGTTGTCGGTGTGTGTGTGTGTTGTGTGTGTGTGTGTTGTCGGTGTGTGTGTGTGTGTGTTGTCGGTGTGTGTGTGTGTGTGTTGTCGGTGTGTGTGTGTGTGTGTGTGTGTTGGTTGTCGGTGTGTGTGTGTGTGTTGTCGGTGTGTGTGTGTGTGTGTTGTCGGTGGTGTGTGTGTGTGTGTTGTCGGTGTGTGTGTGTGTGTGTGTTGTCGGTGTGTGTGTGTGTTGTCGGTGTGTGTGTTGTCGGTGTGTGTGTGTTGTCGGTGTGTGTGTGTGTGTGTGTGTTGTCGGTGTGTGTGTGTTGTCGGTGCGTGTGTGTGTGTGTGTGTGTTGTCGGTGTGTGTGTGTGTGTGTGTTGTCGGTGTGTGTGTGTTGCCGGTGTGTGTGTGTGTGTGTGTTGTCGGTGTGTGTGTGTTGCCGGTGTGTGTGTGTGTGTTGTCGGTGTGTTGTCGGTGTGTGTGTGTGTGTTGTCGGTGTGTGTGTGTGTTGTCGTGTGTGTGTGTGTGTGTGTGTGTTGTCGGTGTGTGTGTGTTGTCGGTGCGTGTGTGTGTGTGTGTGTGTTGTCGGTGTGTGTGTGAGTGTGTGTTGTCGGTGTGTGTGTGTGTGTGTGTTGTCGGTGTGTGTGTGTGTTGTCGGTGTGTGTGTGTGTGTGTGTTGTCGGTGGTGTGTGTGTGTGTTGTCGGTGTGTGTGTGTTGCCGGTGTGTGTGTGTGTGTTGTCGGTGTGTTGTCGGTGTGTGTGTGTGTGTTGTCGGTGTGTGTGTGTGTGTGTTGTCGGTGTGTGTGTGTGTGTGTGTGTTGTCGGTGGTGTGTGTGTGTGTTGTCGGTGTGTGTGTGTGTTGTCGGTGTGTGTGTGTGTGTTGTCGGTGTGTGTGTGTGTGTGTTGTCGGTGTGTGTGTGTGTTGTGTGTGTGTGTGTGTTGTCGGTGTGTGTGTGTGTGTGTTGTCGGTGTGTGTGTGTGTGTGTGTCTTGTCGGGGGGGGGTGTTGTCGTTGTGTGTGTGTGTTGTGTTTGTGTGTGTTGTCGGTGTGTGTGTGTGTGTTGTCGGTGTGTGTGTGTGTGTGTGTTGTCGGTGTGTGTGTGTGTTGTGTGTGTGTGTGTGTTGTCGGTGTGTGTGTGTGTGTGTTGTCGGTGTGTGTGTGTGTGTGTCTTGTCGGGGGGGGGGGTGTTGTCGTTGTGTGTGTGTGTTGTGTTTGTGTGTGTTGTCGGTGTGTGTGTGTGTGTGTGTGTCGGTGTGTGTGTGTGTGTTGTGTGTGTGTGTGTGTTGTCGGTGTGTGTGTGTGTGTGTTGTCGGTGTGTGTGTGTGTGTGTGTGTTGTCGGTGTTTGTGTGTGTGTTGTCGGTGTGTGTGTGTGTTGTCGGTGTGTGTGTGTGTTGTCAGTGTGTGTGTGTGTGTCTTGTCAGTGTGTGTGTGTGTGTGTTGTCGGTGTGTGTGTGTTTATGTGTTGTCGGTGTGTGTGTGTTGTCGGTGTGTGTGTGTGTGTGTGTGTGTGTGTGTGTGTGTTGTCGGTGTGTGTGTGTGTGTGTTGTCGGTGTGTGTGTGTGTGTGTGTGTTGTCGGTGTGTGTGTGTGTGTTGTCGGTGTGTGTGTGTGTGTGTTGTCGTGTGTGTGTGTGTTGTGTGTGTGTGTGTTGTCGGTGTGTGTGTGTGTGTGTGTTGTCGGTGTGTGTGTGTGTGTGTGTGTGTGTGTGTGTGTGTGTGTTGTCGGTGTGTGTGTGTGTGTGTTGTCGGTGTGTGTGTGTGTGTGTTGTCGGTGTGTGTGTGTGTGTGTGTTGTCGGTGTGTGTGTGTGTGTTGTCGGTGTGTGTGTGTGTGTGTGTGGTGTGTGTGTGTGTGTTGTCGGTGTGTGTGTGTGTGTGTTGTCGGTGTGTGTGTGTGTGTGTGTGTTGTCGGTGTGTGTGTGTGTGTTGTCGGTGTGTGTGTGTGTGTGTTGTCGTGTGTGTGTGTGTTGTGTGTGTGTGTGTTGTCGGTGTGTGTGTGTGTGTGTGTTGTCGGTGTGTGTGTGTTGTCGGTGTGTGTGTGTGTGTGTGTGTGTTGTCGGTGTGTGTGTGTGTGTGTTGTCGGTGTGTGTGTGTGTGTGTTGTCGGTGTGTGTGTGTGTGTGTGTTGTCGGTGTGTGTGTGTGTGTGTGTGTGTGTGTGTGTGTTGTCGGTGTGTGTGTGTGTGTGTTGTCGGTGTGTGTGTGTGTGTGTGTTGTCGGTGTGTGTGTGTGTGTGTTGTCGGTGTGTGTGTGTGTGTGTTGTCGGTGTGTGTGTGTGTTGTGTGTGTGTGTGTTGTCGGTGTGTGTGTGTGTGTGTTGTCGGTGTGTGTGTGTGTGTGTTGTCGGTTTGTGTGTGTGTGTGTGTGTGTGTGTGTTGTCGGTGTGTGTGTGTGTTGTCGGTGTGTGTGTGTGTTGTCGGTGGTGTGTGTGTGTGTGTTGTCGGTGTGTGTGTGTGTGTGTTGTCGGTGTGTGTGTGTGTGTGTGTTGTCGGTGTGTGTGTGTGTGTTGTCGGTGTGTGTGTGTGTTGTGTTTGTGTGTGTTGTCGGTGTGTGTGTGTGTGTGTTGTCGGTGTGTGTGTGTGTGTGTGTTGTCGGTGTGTGTGTGTGTGTTGTCGGTGTGTGTGTGTGTGTTGTCGGTGTGTGTGTGTTGTCGGTGTGTTGGCGGTGTGTGTGTGTTGTCGGTGTGTTGTCGGTGTGTGTGTGTGTGTGTTGTCGGTGTGTGTGTGTGTGTTGTCGGTGTGTGTGTGTGTGTGTGTGTGTGTGTCGGTGTGTGTGTGTGTTGTGTGTGTGTGTTGTCGGTGTGTGTGTGTGTGTGTTGTCGGTGTGTGTGTGTGTGTGTGTGTGTTGTCGGTGTGTGTGTGTGTGTTGTCGGTGTGTGTGTGTGTTGTCGGTGTGTGTGTGTGTGTTGTCAGTGTGTGTGTGTGTGTGTCTTGTCAGTGTGTGTGTGTGTGTGTTGTCGGTGTGTGTGTGTTTATGTGTTGTCAGTGTGTGTGTGTGTGTGTGTTGTCGGTGTGTGTGTGTGTTGTCGGTGTGTGTGTGTGTGTTGTCGGTGTGTGTGTGTGTGTGTGTGTGTGTTGTCGGTGTGTGTGTGTGTGTGTTGTCGGTGTGTGTGTGTGTGTGTGTGTGTGTGTTGTCGGTGTGTGTGTGTGTGTGTTGTCGGTGTGTGTGTGTGTTGTCGTGTGTGTGTGTGTTGTGTGTGTGTGTGTTGTCGATGTGTGTGTGTGTGTGTTGTCGGTGTGTGTGTGTGTGTGTTGTCGGTGTGTGTGTGTGTGTGTGTGTTGTCGGTGTGTGTGTGTGTGTGTTGTCGGTGTGTGTGTGTGTGTGTTGTCGGTGTGTGTGTGTGTGTGTGTGTGTGTGTTGTCGGTGTGTGTGTGTGTTGTGTGTGTGTGTGTTGTCGGTGTGTGTGTGTGTGTGTTGTCGGTGTGTGTGTGTGTGTGTGTGTTGTCGGTGTGTGTGTGTGTGTGTGTTGTCGGTGTGTGTGTGTGTGTGTGTGTGTGTTGTCGGTGTGTGTGTGTGTTGTGTGTGTGTGTGTTGTCGGTGTGTGTGTGTGTGTGTGTTGTCGGTGTGTGTGTGTGTGTGTTGTCGGTGTGTGTGTGTGTGTGTGTGTGTTGGTTGTCGGTGTGTGTGTGTGTGTTGTCGGTGTGTGTGTGTGTGTGTTGTCGGTGGTGTGTGTGTGTGTGTTGTCGGTGTGTGTGTGTGTGTGTGTTGTCGGTGTGTGTGTGTTGTCGGTGTGTTGTCGGTGTGTGTGTGTGTGTTGTCGGTGTGTGTGTGTGTGTTGTCGGTGTGTGTGTGTGTGTGTGTTGTCGGTGTGTGTGTGTGTTGTGTGTGTGTGTGTTGTCGGTGTGTGTGTGTGTGTGTTGTCGGTGTGTGTGTGTGTGTGTTGTCGGTGTGTGTGTGTGTGTGTGTATTGTCGGTGTGTGTGTGTTGTCGTTGTGTGTGTGTGTGTGTGTGGTAGGTGTGTGTGTGTGTTGTCGGTGTGTGTGTGTGTGTGTTGTCGGTGTGTGTGTGTGTTGTCGGTGTGTGTGTGTGTGTGTGTGTTGTCGGTGTGTGTGTGTGTGTTGTTGGTGTGTGTGTGTGTGTGTGTGTGTTGTCGGTGTGTGTGTGTGTGTTGTCGGTGTGTGTGTGTGTGTGTTGTCGGTGTGTGTGTTGTCGGTGTGTGTGTGAGTGTGTGTTGTCGGTGTGTGTGTGTGTGTGTGTTGTCGGTGTGTGTGTGTGTTGTCGGTGTGTGTATGTGTGTGTGTGTGTTGTCGGTGTGTGTGTGTGTGTGTGTGTCGGTGTGTGTGTGTTGCCGGTGTGTGTGTGTGTGTGTGTTGTCGGTGTGTGTGTGTTGCCGGTGTGTGTGTGTGTGTTGTCGGTGTGTTGTCGGTGTGTGTGTGTGTGTTGTCGGTGTGTGTGTGTGTTGTCGGTGTGTGTTTGTGTGTGTGTTGTCGGTGTGTGTGTGTTGTCGGTGCGTGTGTGTGTGTGTGTGTGTTGTCGGTGTGTGTGTGAGTGTGTGTTGTCGGTGTGTGTGTGTGTGTGTGTTGTCGGTGTGTGTGTGTGTTGTCGGTGTGTGTGTGTGTGTGTGTGTGTTGTCGGTGTGTGTGTGTGTGTGTGTGTTGTCGGTGTGTGTGTGTTGCCGGTGTGTGTGTGTGTGTTGTCGGTGTGTTGTCGGTGTGTGTGTGTGTGTTGTCGGTGTGTGTGTGTGTGTGTTGTCGGTGTGTGTGTGTGTGTGTGTTGTCGGTGTGTGTGTGTTGTCGGTGCGTGTGTGTGTGTGTTGTCGGTGTGTGTGTGTGTTGTCGGTGTGTGTGTGTGTGTTGTCGGTGTGTGTGTGTGTGTGTGTTGTCGGTGTGTGTGTGTGTTGTGTGTGTGTGTGTGTTGTCGGTGTGTGTGTGTGTGTGTTGTCGGTGTGTGTGTGTGTGTGTCTTGTCGGGGGGGGGGGTGTTGTCGTTGTGTGTGTGTGTTGTGTTTGTGTGTGTTGTCGGTGTGTGTGTGTGTGTGTTGTCGGTGTGTGTGTGTGTTGTCGGTGTGTGTGTGTGTTGTCGGTGTGTGTGTGTGTGTTGTCGGTGTGTGTGTGTGTGTGTGTGTGTGTGTGTTGTCGGTGTGTGTGTGTTGTCGGTGTGTTGTCGGTGTGTGTGTGTTGTCGGTGTGTTGTCGGTGTGTGTGTGTGTGTGTGTTGTCGGTGTGTGTGTGTGTGTTGTCGGTGTGTGTGTGTGTGTGTGTTGTCGGTGTGTGTGTTGTGTGTGTGTGTTGTCGGTGTGTGTGTGTGTGTGTTGTCGGTGTGTGTGTGTGTGTGTGTGTTGTCGGTGTGTGTGTGTGTGTTGTCGGTGTGTGTGTGTGTTGTCGGTGTGTGTGTGTGTGTGTGTTGTCAGTGTGTGTGTGTGTGTCTTGTCAGTGTGTGTGTGTGTGTGTTGTCGGTGTGTGTGTGTTTATGTGTTGTCGGTGTGTGTGTGTGTGTGTTGTCGGTGTGTGTGTGTGTTGTCGGTGTGTGTGTGTGTGTTGTCGGTGTGTGTGTGTGTGTGTGTGTGTGTGTTGTCGGTGTGTGTGTGTGTGTTGTCGGTGTGTGTGTGTGTGTGTGTGTGTTGTCGGTGTGTGTGTGTGTGTGTTGTCGGTGTGTGTGTGTGTGTGTTGTCGTGTGTGTGTGTGTTGTGTGTGTGTGTGTTGTCGGTGTGTGTGTGTGTGTGTGTTGTCGGTGTGTGTGTGTGTTGTCGGTGTGTGTGTGTGTGTGTGTGTGTGTCGGTGTGTGTGTGTGTGTGTGTGTTGTCGGTGTGTGTGTGTTGCCGGTGTGTGTGTGTGTGTTGTCGGTGTGTTGTCGGTGTGTGTGTGTGTGTTGTCGGTGTGTGTGTGTGTGTGTTGTCGGTGTGTGTGTGTGTGTGTGTTGTCGGTGTGTGTGTGTTGTCGGTGCTGTGTGTGTGTGTTGTCGGTGTGTGTGTGTGTTGTCGGTGTGTGTGTGTGTGTTGTCGGTGTGTGTGTGTGTGTGTGTTGTCGGTGTGTGTGTGTGTTGTGTGTGTGTGTGTGTTGTCGGTGTGTGTGTGTGTGTGTTGTCGGTGTGTGTGTGTGTGTGTCTTGTCGGGGGGGGGGTGTTGTCGTTGTGTGTGTGTGTTGTGTTTGTGTGTGTTGTCGGTGTGTGTGTGTGTGTGTTGTCGGTGTGTGTGTGTGTTGTCGGTGTGTGTGTGTGTTGTCGGTGTGTGTGTGTGTGTTGTCGGTGTGTGTGTGTGTGTGTGTGTGTGTGTTGTCGGTGTGTGTGTGTTGTCGGTGTGTTGTCGGTGTGTGTGTGTTGTCGGTGTGTGTGTGTGTGTGTGTTGTCGGTGTGTGTGTGTGTGTTGTCGGTGTGTGTGTGTGTGTGTGTTGTCGGTGTGTGTGTTGTGTGTGTGTGTTGTCGGTGTGTGTGTGTGTGTGTTGTCGGTGTGTGTGTGTGTGTGTGTGTGTCGGTGTGTGTGTGTGTGTTGTCGGTGTGTGTGTGTGTTGTCGGTGTGTGTGTGTGTGTGTGTTGTCAGTGTGTGTGTGTGTGTCTTGTCAGTGTGTGTGTGTGTGTGTTGTCGGTGTGTGTGTGTTTATGTGTTGTCGGTGTGTGTGTGTGTTGTCGGTGTGTGTGTGTGTTGTCGGTGTGTGTGTGTGTGTTGTCGGTGTGTGTGTGTGTGTGTGTGTGTGTGTGTTGTCGGTGTGTGTGTGTGTGTTGTCGGTGTGTGTGTGTGTGTGTGTTGTCGGTGTGTGTGTGTGTGTTGTCGGTGTGTGTGTGTGTGTGTTGTCGTGTGTGTGTGTGTTGTGTGTGTGTGTGTTGTCGGTGTGTGTGTGTGTGTGTTGTCGGTGTGTGTGTGTGTGTGTGTGTGTGTGTTGTCGGTGTGTGTGTGTGTGTGTTGTCGGTGTGTGTGTGTGTGTGTTGTCGGTGTGTGTGTGTGTGTGTTGTCGTTGTGTGTGTGTGTGTTGTGTGTGTGTGTGTTGTCGGTGTGTGTGTGTGTGTGTTGTCGGTGTGTGTGTGTGTTGTCGGTGTGTGTGTGTGTTGTGTGTGTGTGTGTTGTCGGTGTGTGTGTGTGTTGTCGGTGTGTGTGTGTGTGTGTTGTCGGTGTGTGTGTGTGTGTGTGTGTGTGTGTGTGTTGTCGGTGTGTGTGTGTGTGTTGTCGGTGTGTGTGTGTGTGTGTTGTCGGTGGTGTGTGTGTGTGTGTTGTCGGTGTGTGTGTGTGTGTGTTGTCGGTGTGTGTGTGTGTTGTCGGTGTGTGTGTGTTGTCGGTGTGTGTGTGTGTTGTGTGTGTGTGTGTTGCGGTGTGTGTGTGTGTGTGTGTTGTCGGTGTGTGTGTGTTGCCGGTGTGTGTGTGTGTGTTGTCGGTGTGTTGTCGGTGTGTGTGTGTGTGTGTTGTCGGTGTGTGTGTGTGTTGTCGGTGTGTGTGTGTGTGTGTGTGTTGTCGGTGTGTGTGTGTTGTCGGTGCGTGTGTGTGTGTGTGTTGTCGGTGTGTGTGTGAGTGTGTGTTGTCGGTGTGTGTGTGTGTGTGTGTTGTCGGTGTGTGTGTGTGTTGTCGGTGTGTGTGTGTGTGTGTGTTGTCGGTGTGTGTGTGTGTGTGTGTTGTCGGTGTGTGTGTGTTGCCGGTGTGTGTGTGTGTGTTGTCGGTGTGTTGTCGGTGTGTGTGTGTGTGTTGTCGGTGTGTGTGTGTGTGTGTTGTCGGTGTGTGTGTGTGTGTGTGTTGTCGGTGTGTGTGTGTTGTCGGTGCGTGTGTGTGTGTGTTGTCGGTGTGTGTGTGTGTTGTCGGTGTGTGTGTGTGTGTTGTCGGTGTGTGTGTGTGTGTGTGTTGTCGGTGTGTGTGTGTGTTGTGTGTGTGTGTGTGTTGTCGGTGTGTGTGTGTGTGTTGTCGGTGTGTGTGTGTGTGTGTCTTGTCGGGGGGGGGGTGTTGTCGTTGTGTGTGTGTGTTGTGTTTGTGTGTGTTGTCGGTGTGTGTGTGTGTGTTGTCGGTGTGTGTGTGTGTGTGTTGTCGGTGTGTGTGTGTGTGTGTGTTGTCGGTGTGTTGTTGGTGTGTGTGTGTGTGTTGTCGGTGTGTGTGTGTGTGTGTTGTCGGTGTGTGTGTGTGTGTGTGTTGTCGGTGTGTGTGTGTTGTCGGTGCGTGTGTGTGTGTGTTGTCGGTGTGTGTGTGTGTTGTCGGTGTGTGTGTGTGTGTTGTCGGTGTGTGTGTGTGTGTTTGTTGTCGGTGTGTGTGTGTGTTGTGTGTGTGTGTGTGTTGTCGGTGTGTGTGTGTGTGTGTTGTCGGTGTGTGTGTGTGTGTGTCTTGTCGGGGGGGGGGTGTTGTCGTTGTGTGTGTGTGTTGTGTTTGTGTGTGTTGTCGGTGTGTGTGTGTGTGTGTGTTGTCGGTGTGTGTGTGTGTTGTCGGTGTGTGTGTGTGTTGTCGGTGTGTGTGTGTGTTGTTGGTGTGTGTGTGTGTGTGTGTGTGTGTGTGTTGTCGGTGTGTGTGTGTGTTGTCGGTGTGTGTGTGTGTGTGTTGTCGGTGTGTGTGTGTGTGTTGTCGGTGTGTGTGTGTGTTGTCGGTGTGTGTGTGTGTGTGTTGTCGGTGTGTGTGTGTGTCTGTGTTGTCGGTGTGTGTGTGTGTGTGTTGTCGGTGTGTGTGTGTGTGTGTGTTGTCTGTGTGTGTGTGTGTTGTCGGTGTGTGTGTGTGTTGTCGGTGTGTGTGTGTGTGTGTGTTGTCGGTGTGTGTGTGTGTTGTCAGTGTGTGTGTGTGTGTTGTCGGTGTGTGTGTGTGTGTGTGTTGTCGGTGTGTGTGTGTGTCTGTGTTGTCGGTGTGTGTGTGTGTGTGTTGTCGGTGTGTGTGTGTGTTGTCGGTGTGTGTGAGTGTGTTGCTGGTGTGTGTGTGTGTGTGTGTGTTGTCGGTGTGTGTGTGTGTGTTGTCGGTGTGTGTGTGTGTGTTGTCGGTGTGTGTGTGTGTGTGTTTTCGGTGTGTGTGTGTGTGTGTTGTCAGTGTGTGTGTGTGTGTTGTCGGTGTGTGTGTGTGTGTGTTGTCGGTGTGTGTGTGTGTTGTTGGTGTGTGTGTGTGTGTGTGTTTTCGGTGTGTGTGTGTGTTGTCGGTGTGTGTGTGTGTGTCTGTGTGTTGTCGGGGTGTGTGTGTGTGTGTGTTGTCGGTGTGTGTGTGTTGCCGGTGTGTGTGTGTGTGTGTGTTGTCGGTGTGTGTGTGTTGCCGGTGTGTGTGTGTGTGTTGTCGGTGTGTTGTCGGTGTGTGTGTGTGTTGTCGGTGTGTGTGTGTGTTGTCGGTGTGTGTGTGTGTGTTGTTGGTGTGTGTGTGTTGTCGGTGCGTGTGTGTGTGTGTGTGTGTTGTCGGTGTGTGTGTGAGTGTGTGTTGTCGGTTTGTGTGTGTGTGTGTTGTCGGTGTGTGTGTGTGTTGTCGGTGTGTGTGTGTGTGTGTGTGTGTGTGTTGTCGGTGTGTGTGTGTGTGTTGTCGGTGTGTGTGTGTTGCCGGTGTGTGTGTGTGTGTTGTCGGTGTGTTGTCGGTGTGTGTGTGTGTGTTGTCGGTGTGTGTGTGTGTGTTGTCGGTGTGTGTGTGTGTGTTGTCGGTGTGTGTGTGTTGTCGGTGCGTGTGTGTGTGTGTTGTCGGTGTGTGTGTGTGTTGTCGGTGTGTGTGTGTGTGTTGTCGGTGTGTGTGTGTGTGTGTTGTCGGTGTGTGTGTGTGTTGTGTGTGTGTGTGTGTTGTCGGTGTGTGTGTGTGTGTTGTCGGTGTGTGTGTGTGTGTGTCTTGTCGGGGGGGGTAGTTGTCGTTGTGTGTGTGTGTGTGTGTGGTAGGTGTGTGTGTGTGTTGTCGGTGTGTGTGTGTGTGTGTTGTCGGTGTGTGTGTGTGTTGTCGGTGTGTGTGTGTGTGTTGTCGGTGTGTGTGTGTGTTGTTGGTGTGTGTGTGTGTGTGTGTGTGTTGTCGGTGTGTGTGTGTGTTGTCGGTGTGTGTGTGTGTGTGTTGTCGGTGTGTGTGTGTGTGTTGTCGGTGTGTGTGTGTGTTGTCGGTGTGTGTGTGTGTGTGTTGTCGGTGTGTGTGTGTGTCTGTGTTGTCGGTGTGTGTGTATGTGTGTTGTCGGTGTGTGTGTGTGTGTGTGTTGTCTGTGTGTGTGTGTGTTGTCGGTGTGTGTGTGTGTTGTCGGTGTGTGTGTGTGTGTGTGTTGTCGGTGTGTGTGTGTGTGTTGTCAGTGTGTGTGTGTGTGTTGTCGGTGTGTGTGTGTGTGTGTGTTGTCGGTGTGTGTGTGTGTCTGTGTTGTCGGTGTGTGTGTGTGTGTGTTGTCGGTGTGTGTGTGTGTTGTCGGTGTGTGTGAGTGTGTTGCTGGTGTGTGTGTGTGTGTGTGTGTGTTGTCGGTGTGTGTGTGTGTGTTGTCGGTGTGTGTGTGTGTGTTGTCGGTGTGTGTGTGTGTGTGTTGTCGGTGTGTGTGTGTGTGTGTTGTCGGTGTGTGTGTGTGTTGTCGGTGTGTGTGTGTGTCTGTGTGTTGTCGGGGTGTGTGTGTGTGTGTGTTGTCGGTGTGTGTGTGTTGCCGGTGTGTGTGTGTGTGTGTGTTGTCGGTGTGTGTGTGTTGCCGGTGTGTGTGTGTGTGTTGTCGGTGTGTTGTCGGTGTGTGTGTGTGTTGTCGGTGTGTGTGTGTGTTGTCGGTGTGTGTGTGTGTGTTGTCGGTGTGTGTGTGTTGTCGGTGCGTGTGTGTGTGTGTGTGTGTTGTCGGTGTGTGTGTGAGTGTGTGTTGTCGGTTTGTGTGTGTGTGTGTTGTCGGTGTGTGTGTGTGTTGTCGGTGTGTGTGTGTGTGTGTGTGTGTGTGTTGTCGGTGTGTGTGTGTGTGTTGTCGGTGTGTGTGTGTTGCCGGTGTGTGTGTGTGTGTTGTCGGTGTGTTGTCGGTGTGTGTGTGTGTGTTGTCGGTGTGTGTGTGTGTGTGTTGTCGGTGTGTGTGTGTGTGTTGTCGGTGTGTGTGTGTTGTCGGTGCGTGTGTGTGTGTGTTGTCGGTGTGTGTGTGTGTGTTGTCGGTGTGTGTGTGTGTGTTGTCGGTGTGTGTGTGTGTGTGTTGTCGGTGTGTGTGTGTGTTGTGTGTGTGTGTGTGTTGTCGGTGTGTGTGTGTGTGTTGTCGGTGTGTGTGTGTGTGTGTCTTGTCGGGGGGGGTAGTTGTCGTTGTGTGTGTGTGTGTGTGTGGTAGGTGTGTGTGTGTGTTGTCGGTGTGTGTGTGTGTGTGTTGTCGGTGTGTGTGTGTGTTGTCGGTGTGTGTGTGTGTGTTGTCGGTGTGTGTGTGTGTTGTTGGTGTGTGTGTGTGTGTGTGTGTGTTGTCGGTGTGTGTGTGTGTTGTCGGTGTGTGTGTGTGTGTGTTGTCGGTGTGTGTGTGTGTGTTGTCGGTGTGTGTGTGTGTTGTCGGTGTGTGTGTGTGTGTGTTGTCGGTGTGTGTGTGTGTCTGTGTTGTCGGTGTGTGTGTATGTGTGTTGTCGGTGTGTGTGTGTGTGTGTGTTGTCTGTGTGTGTGTGTGTTGTCGGTGTGTGTGTGTGTTGTCGGTGTGTGTGTGTGTGTGTGTTGTCGGTGTGTGTGTGTGTGTTGTCAGTGTGTGTGTGTGTGTTGTCGGTGTGTGTGTGTGTGTGTGTTGTCGGTGTGTGTGTGTGTCTGTGTTGTCGGTGTGTGTGTGTGTGTGTTGTCGGTGTGTGTGTGTGTTGTCGGTGTGTGTGAGTGTGTTGCTGGTGTGTGTGTGTGTGTGTGTGTGTTGTCGGTGTGTGTGTGTGTGTTGTCGGTGTGTGTGTGTGTGTTGTCGGTGTGTGTGTGTGTGTGTTGTCGGTGTGTGTGTGTGTGTGTTGTCAGTGTGTGTGTGTGTGTTGTCGGTGTGTGTGTGTGTGTGTTGTCGGTGTGTGTGTGTGTTGTCGGTGTGTGTGTGTGTGTGTGTTGTCGGTGTGTGTGTGTGTTGTCGGTGTGTGTGTGTGTGTCTGTGTGTTGTCGGGGTGTGTGTGTGTGTGTGTTGTCGGTGTGTGTGTGTTGCCGGTGTGTGTGTGTGTGTGTGTTGTCGGTGTGTGTGTGTTGCCGGTGTGTGTGTGTGTGTTGTCGGTGTGTTGTCGGTGTGTGTGTGTGTTGTCGGTGTGTGTGTGTGTTGTCGGTGTGTGTGTGTGTGTTGTCGGTGTGTGTGTGTTGTCGGTGCGTGTGTGTGTGTGTGTGTGTTGTCGGTGTGTGTGTGAGTGTGTGTTGTCGGTGTGTGTGTGTGTGTGTTGTCGGTGTGTGTGTGTGTTGTCGGTGTGTGTGTGTGTGTGTGTGTGTGTGTTGTCGGTGTGTGTGTGTGTGTTGTCGGTGTGTGTGTGTTGCCGGTGTGTGTGTGTGTGTTGTCGGTGTGTTGTCGGTGTGTGTGTGTGTGTTGTCGGTGTGTGTGTGTGTGTGTTGTCGGTGTGTGTGTGTGTGTTGTCGGTGTGTGTGTGTTGTCGGTGCGTGTGTGTGTGTGTTGTCGGTGTGTGTGTGTGTTGTCGGTGTGTGTGTGTGTGTTGTCGGTGTGTGTGTGTGTGTGTTGTCGGTGTGTGTGTGTGTTGTGTGTGTGTGTGTGTTGTCGGTGTGTGTGTGTGTGTTGTCGGTGTGTGTGTGTGTGTGTCTTGTCGGGGGGGGTAGTTGTCGTTGTGTGTGTGTGTGTGTGTGTGTGGTAGGTGTGTGTGTGTGTTGTCGGTGTGTGTGTGTGTGTGTTGTCGGTGTGTGTGTGTGTGTGTTGTCGGTGTGTGTGTGTGTGTTGTCGGTGTGTGTGTGTGTGTGTTGTCGGTGTGTGTGTGTGTTGTCGGTGTGTGTGTGTGTGTGTGTTGTCGGTGTGTGTGTGTGTTGTCGGTGTGTGTGTGTGTGTCTGTGTGTTGTCGGTGTGTGTGTGTGTGTGTGTGTTGTCGGTGTGTGTGTGTTGCCGGTGTGTGTGTGTGTGTGTGTTGTCGGTGTGTGTGTGTTGCCGGTGTGTGTGTGTGTGTTGTCGGTGTGTTGTCGGTGTGTGTGTGTGTGTTGTCGGTGTGTGTGTGTGTTGTCGGTGTGTGTGTGTGTGTTGTCGGTGTGTGTGTGTTGTCGGTGCGTGTGTGTGTGTGTGTGTGTGTTGTCGGTGTGTGTGTGAGTGTGTGTTGTCGGTGTGTGTGTGTGTGTGTTGTCGGTGTGTGTGTGTGTTGTCGGTGTGTGTGTGTGTGTGTGTGTGTGTGTTGTCGGTGTGTGTGTGTGTGTGTTGTCGGTGTGTGTGTGTTGCCGGTGTGTGTGTGTGTGTTGTCGGTGTGTTGTCGGTGTGTGTGTGTGTGTTGTCGGTGTGTGTGTGTGTGTGTTGTCGGTGTGTGTGTGTGTGTTGTCGGTGTGTGTGTGTTGTCGGTGCGTGTGTGTGTGTGTTGTCGGTGTGTGTGTGTGTTGTCGGTGTGTGTGTGTGTGTTGTCGGTGTGTGTGTGTGTGTGTTGTCGGTGTGTGTGTGTGTTGTGTGTGTGTGTGTGTTGTCGGTGTGTGTGTGTGTGTGTGTTGTCGGTGTGTGTGTGTGTGTGTCTTGTCGGGGGGGTGTTGTCGTTGTGTGTGTGTGTGTGTGTGGTAGGTGTGTGTGTGTGTTGTCGGTGTGTGTGTGTGTGTGTTGTCGGTGTGTGTGTGTGTTGTCGGTGTCTGTGTGTGTGTTGTCGGTGTGTGTGTGTGTGTTGTTGGTGTGTGTGTGTGTGTGTGTTGTCGGTGTGTGTGTGTGTTGTCGGTGTGTGTGTTGTCGGTGTGTGTGTGTGTGTTGTCGGTGTGTTGTCGGTGTGTGTGTGTGTGTTGTCGGTGTGTGTGTGTGTTGTCGGTGTGTGTGTGTGTGTTGTCGGTGTGTGTGTGTTGTCGGTGCGTGTGTGTGTGTGTGTGTGTTGTCGGTGTGTGTGTGAGTGTGTGTTGTCGGTGTGTGTGTGTATGTGTTGTCGGTGTGTGTGTGTGTTGTCGGTGTGTGTGTGTGTGTGTGTGTGTGTGTGTTGTCGGTGTGTGTGTGTGTGTTGTCGGTGTGTGTGTGTTGCCGGTGTGTGTGTGTGTGTTGTCGGTGTGTGTGTGTGTTGTCGGTGTGTGTGTGTGTGTTGTCGGTGTGTGTGTGTTGTCGGTGCGTGTGTGTGTGTGTGTGTGTTGTCGGTGTGTGTGTGAGTGTGTGTTGTCGGTGTGTGTGTGTGTGTGTTGTCGGTGTGTGTGTGTGTTGTCGGTGTGTGTGTGTGTGTGTGTGTGTTGTCGGTGTGTGTGTGTGTGTTGTCGGTGTGTGTGTGTTGCCGGTGTGTGTGTGTGTGTTGTCGGTGTGTTGTCGGTGTGTGTGTGTGTGTTGTCGGTGTGTGTGTGTGTGTGTTGTCGGTGTGTGTGTGTGTGTTGTCGGTGTGTGTGTGTTGTCGGTGCGTGTGTGTGTGTGTTGTCGGTGTGTGTGTGTGTTGTCGGTGTGTGTGTGTGTTGTCGGTGTGTGTGTGTGTTGTTGGTGTGTGTGTGTGTGTGTGTGTGTGTGTTGTCGGTGTGTGTGTGTGTTGTCGGTGTGTGTGTGTGTGTGTTGTCGGTGTGTGTGTGTGTGTTGTCGGTGTGTGTGTGTGTTGTCGGTGTGTGTGTGTGTGTGTTGTCGGTGTGTGTGTGTGTCTGTGTTGTCGGTGTGTGTGTATGTGTGTTGTCGGTGTGTGTGTGTGTGTGTGTTGTCTGTGTGTGTGTGTGTTGTCGGTGTGTGTGTGTGTTGTCGGTGTGTGTGTGTGTGTGTGTTGTCGGTGTGTGTGTGTGTGTTGTCAGTGTGTGTGTGTGTGTTGTCGGTGTGTGTGTGTGTGTGTGTTGTCGGTGTGTGTGTGTGTCTGTGTTGTCGGTGTGTGTGTGTGTGTGTTGTCGGTGTGTGTGTGTGTTGTCGGTGTGTGTGAGTGTGTTGCTGGTGTGTGTGTGTGTGTGTGTTGTCGGTGTGTGTGTGTGTGTTGTCGGTGTGTGTGTGTGTGTTGTCGGTGTGTGTGTGTGTGTTGTCGGTGTGTGTGTGTGTGTGTTGTCAGTGTGTGTGTGTGTGTTGTCGGTGTGTGTGTGTGTGTGTTGTCGGTGTGTGTGTGTGTTGTCGGTGTGTGTGTGTGTGTGTGTTGTCGGTGTGTGTGTGTGTTGTCGGTGTGTGTGTGTGTGTCTGTGTGTTGTCGGGGTGTGTGTGTGTGTGTGTTGTCGGTGTGTGTGTGTTGCCGGTGTGTGTGTGTGTGTGTGTTGTCGGTGTGTGTGTGTTGCCGGTGTGTGTGTGTGTGTTGTCGGTGTGTTGTCGGTGTGTGTGTGTGTTGTCGGTGTGTGTGTGTGTTGTCGGTGTGTGTGTGTGTGTTGTCGGTGTGTGTGTGTTGTCGGTGCGTGTGTGTGTGTGTGTGTGTTGTCGGTGTGTGTGTGAGTGTGTGTTGTCGGTGTGTGTGTGTGTGTGTTGTCGGTGTGTGTGTGTGTTGTCGGTGTGTGTGTGTGTGTGTGTGTGTGTGTTGTCGGTGTGTGTGTGTGTGTTGTCGGTGTGTGTGTGTTGCCGGTGTGTGTGTGTGTGTTGTCGGTGTGTTGTCGGTGTGTGTGTGTGTGTTGTCGGTGTGTGTGTGTGTGTGTGTGTGTTGTCGGTGTGTGTGTGTGTGTTGTCGGTGTGTGTGTGTTGTCGGTGCGTGTGTGTGTGTGTTGTCGGTGTGTGTGTGTGTTGTCGGTGTGTGTGTGTGTGTTGTCGGTGTGTGTGTGTGTGTGTTGTCGGTGTGTGTGTGTGTTGTGTGTGTGTGTGTGTTGTCGGTGTGTGTGTGTGTGTTGTCGGTGTGTGTGTGTGTGTGTCTTGTCGGGGGGGGTAGTTGTCGTTGTGTGTGTGTGTGTGTGTGGTAGGTGTGTGTGTGTGTTGTCGGTGTGTGTGTGTGTGTGTTGTCGGTGTGTGTGTGTGTTGTCGGTGTGTGTGTGTGTGTTGTCGGTGTGTGTGTGTGTTGTTGGTGTGTGTGTGTGTGTGTGTGTGTTGTCGGTGTGTGTGTGTGTTGTCGGTGTGTGTGTGTGTGTGTTGTCGGTGTGTGTGTGTGTGTTGTCGGTGTGTGTGTGTGTTGTCGGTGTGTGTGTGTGTGTGTTGTCGGTGTGTGTGTGTGTCTGTGTTGTCGGTGTGTGTGTATGTGTGTTGTCGGTGTGTGTGTGTGTGTGTGTTGTCTGTGTGTGTGTGTGTTGTCGGTGTGTGTGTGTGTTGTCGGTGTGTGTGTGTGTGTGTGTTGTCGGTGTGTGTGTGTGTGTTGTCAGTGTGTGTGTGTGTGTTGTCGGTGTGTGTGTGTGTGTGTGTTGTCGGTGTGTGTGTGTGTCTGTGTTGTCGGTGTGTGTGTGTGTGTGTTGTCGGTGTGTGTGTGTGTTGTCGGTGTGTGTGAGTGTGTTGCTGGTGTGTGTGTGTGTGTGTGTGTGTTGTCGGTGTGTGTGTGTGTGTTGTCGGTGTGTGTGTGTGTGTTGTCGGTGTGTGTGTGTGTGTGTTGTCGGTGTGTGTGTGTGTGTGTTGTCAGTGTGTGTGTGTGTGTTGTCGGTGTGTGTGTGTGTGTGTTGTCGGTGTGTGTGTGTGTTGTCGGTGTGTGTGTGTGTGTGTGTTGTCGGTGTGTGTGTGTGTTGTCGGTGTGTGTGTGTGTGTCTGTGTGTTGTCGGGGTGTGTGTGTGTGTGTGTTGTCGGTGTGTGTGTGTTGCCGGTGTGTGTGTGTGTGTGTGTTGTCGGTGTGTGTGTGTTGCCGGTGTGTGTGTGTGTGTTGTCGGTGTGTTGTCGGTGTGTGTGTGTGTTGTCGGTGTGTGTGTGTGTTGTCGGTGTGTGTGTGTGTGTTGTCGGTGTGTGTGTGTTGTCGGTGCGTGTGTGTGTGTGTTGTCGGTGTGTGTGTGAGTGTGTGTTGTCGGTGTGTGTGTGTGTGTGTTGTCGGTGTGTGTGTGTGTTGTCGGTGTGTGTGTGTGTGTGTGTGTGTGTGTTGTCGGTGTGTGTGTGTGTGTTGTCGGTGTGTGTGTGTTGCCGGTGTGTGTGTGTGTGTTGTCGGTGTGTTGTCGGTGTGTGTGTGTGTGTTGTCGGTGTGTGTGTGTGTGTGTTGTCGGTGTGTGTGTGTGTGTTGTCGGTGTGTGTGTGTTGTCGGTGCGTGTGTGTGTGTGTTGTCGGTGTGTGTGTGTGTTGTCGGTGTGTGTGTGTGTGTTGTCGGTGTGTGTGTGTGTGTGTTGTCGGTGTGTGTGTGTGTTGTGTGTGTGTGTGTGTTGTCGGTGTGTGTGTGTGTGTTGTCGGTGTGTGTGTGTGTGTGTCTTGTCGGGGGGGGTAGTTGTCGTTGTGTGTGTGTGTGTGTGTGGTAGGTGTGTGTGTGTGTTGTCGGTGTGTGTGTGTGTGTGTTGTCGGTGTGTGTGTGTGTTGTCGGTGTGTGTGTGTGTGTTGTCGGTGTGTGTGTGTGTTGTTGGTGTGTGTGTGTGTGTGTGTGTGTTGTCGGTGTGTGTGTGTGTTGTCGGTGTGTGTGTTGTCGGTGTGTGTGTGTGTGTTGTCGGTGTGTGTGTGTGTGTTGTCGGTGTGTGTGTGTGTTGTCGGTGTGTGTGTGTGTGTTGTCGGTGTGTGTGTGTTGTCGGTGCGTGTGTGTGTGTGTGTGTGTTGTCGGTGTGTGTGTGAGTGTGTGTTGTCGGTGTGTGTGTGTGTGTGTTGTCGGTGTGTGTGTGTGTTGTCGGTGTGTGTGTGTGTGTGTGTGTGTGTGTGTTGTCGGTGTGTGTGTGTGTGTTGTCGGTGTGTGTGTGTTGCCGGTGTGTGTGTGTGTGTTGTCGGTGTGTTGTCGGTGTGTGTGTGTGTGTTGTCGGTGTGTGTGTGTGTGTGTTGTCGGTGTGTGTGTGTGTGTGTTGTCGGTGTGTGTGTGTTGTCGGTGCGTGTGTGTGTGTGTTGTCGGTGTGTGTGTGTGTTGTCGGTGTGTGTGTGTGTGTTGTCGGTGTGTGTGTGTGTGTGTTGTCGGTGTGTGTGTGTGTTGTGTGTGTGTGTGTGTTGTCGGTGTGTGTGTGTGTGTGTGTTGTTTGTGTGTGTGTGTGTGTGTGTGTCTTGTCGGGGGGGGGGTGTTGTCGTTGTGTGTGTGTGTGTGTGTGGTAGGTGTGTGTGTGTGTTGTCGGTGTGTGTGTGTGTGTGTTGTCGGTGTGTGTGTGTGTTGTCGGTGTGTGTGTGTGTTGTCGGTGTGTGTGTGTGTGTTGTTGGTGTGTGTGTGTGTGTGTGTGTGTTGTCGGTGTGTGTGTGTGTTGTCGGTGTGTGTGTGTGTGTGTTGTCGGTGTGTGTGTGTGTGTTGTCGGTGTGTGTGTGTGTTGTCGGTGTGTGTGTGTGTGTGTTGTCGGTGTGTGTGTGTGTCTGTGTTGTCGGTGTGTGTGTGTGTGTGTTGTCGGTGTGTGTGTGTGTGTGTGTTGTCTGTGTGTGTGTGTGTTGTCGGTGTGTGTGTGTGTTGTCGGTGTGTGTGTGTGTGTGTGTTGTCGGTGTGTGTGTGTGTGTTGTCAGTGTGTGTGTGTGTGTTGTCGGTGTGTGTGTGTGTGTGTGTTGTCGGTGTGTGTGTGTGTCTGTGTTGTCGGTGTGTGTGTGTGTGTGTTGTCGGTGTGTGTGTGTTGTCGGTGTGTGTGAGTGTGTTGCTGGTGTGTGTGTGTGTGTGTTGTCGGTGTGTGTGTGTGTGTTGTCGGTGTGTGTGTGTGTGTTGTCGGTGTGTGTGTGTGTGTGTTGTCGGTGTGTGTGTGTGTGTGTTGTCAGTGTGTGTGTGTGTGTTGTCGGTGTGTGTGTGTGTGTGTTGTCGGTGTGTGTGTGTGTGTGTGTTGTCGGTGTGTGTGTGTGTGTGTGTTGTCGGTGTGTGTGTGTGTTGTCGGTGTGTGTGTGTGTGTCTGTGTGTTGTCGGTGTGTGTGTGTGTGTGTGTTGTCGGTGTGTGTGTGTTGCCGGTGTGTGTGTGTGTGTGTGTTGTCGGTGTGTGTGTGTGTGTTGTCGGTGTGTGTGTGTTGTCGGTGCGTGTGTGTGTGTGTGTGTGTTGTCGGTGTGTGTGTGAGTGTGTTTTGTCGGTGTGTGTGTGTGTGTGTTGTCGGTGTATGTGTGTGTTGTCGGTGTGTGTGTGTGTGTGTGTGTGTGTGTTGTCGGTGTGTGTGTGTGTGTTGTCGGTGTGTGTTTGTTGCCGGTGTGTGTGTGTGTGTTGTCGGTGTGTTGTCGGTGTGTGTGTGTGTGTTGTCGGTGTGTGTGTGTGTGTGTTGTCGGTGTGTGTGTGTGTGTTGTCGGTGTGTGTGTGTTGTCGGTGCGTGTGTGTGTGTGTTGTCGGTGTGTGTGTGTGTTGTCGGTGTGTGTGTGTGTGTTGTCGGTGTGTGTGTGTGTGTGTTGTCGGTGTGTGTGTGTGTTGTGTGTGTGTGTGTGTTGTCGGTGTGTGTGTGTGTGTGTGTTGTCGGTGTGTGTGTGTGTGTCTTGTCGGGGGGGGGTGTTGTCGTTGTGTGTGTGTGTGTGTGTGTGGTAGGTGTGTGTGTGTGTTGTCGGTGTGTGTGTGTGTGTGTTGTCGGTGTGTGTGTGTGTTGTCGGTGTGTGTGTGTGTGTTGTCGGTGTGTGTGTGTGTGTTGTTGGTGTGTGTGTGTGTGTGTGTGTTGTCGGTGTGTGTGTGTGTTGTCGGTGTGTGTGTTGTCGGTGTGTGTGTGTGTGTTGTCGGTGTGTTGTCGGTGTGTGTGTGTGTGTTGTCGGTGTGTGTGTGTGTTGTCGGTGTGTGTGTGTTGTCGGTGTGTGTGTGTTGTCGGTGCGTGTGTGTGTGTGTGTGTGTTGTCGGTGTGTGTGTGAGTGTGTGTTGTCGGTGTGTGTGTGTGTGTGTTGTCGGTGTGTGTGTGTGTTGTCGGTGTGTGTGTGTGTGTGTGTGTGTGTGTTGTCGGTGTGTGTGTGTGTGTTGTCGGTGTGTGTGTGTTGCCGGTGTGTGTGTGTGTGTTGTCGGTGTGTGTGTGTGTGTTGTCGGTGTGTGTGTGTGTGTGTTGTCGGTGTGTGTGTGTGTGTTGTCGGTGTGTGTGTGTTGTCGGTGCGTGTGTGTGTGTGTTGTCGGTGTGTGTGTGTGTTGTCGGTGTGTGTGTGTGTGTGTTGTCGGTGTGTGTGTGTGTGTGTTGTCGGTGTGTGTGTGTGTTGTGTGTGTGTGTGTGTTGTCGGTGTGTGTGTGTGTGTGTGTTGTCGGTGTGTGTGTGTGTGTGTGTCTTGTCGGGGGGGGGTGTTGTCGTTGTGTGTGTGTGTGTGTGTGGTAGGTGTGTGTGTGTGTTGTCGGTGTGTGTGTGTGTGTGTTGTCGGTGTGTGTGTGTGTTGTCGGTGTGTGTGTGTGTTGTCGGTGTGTGTGTGTGTTGTTGGTTTGTGTGTGTGTGTGTGTGTGTTGTCGGTGTGTGTGTGTGTTGTCGGTGTGTGTGTGTGTGTGTTGTCGGTGTGTGTGTGTGTGTTGTCGGTGTGTGTGTGTGTTGTCGGTGTGTGTGTGTGTGTGTTGTCGGTGTGTGTGTGTGTCTGTGTTGTCGGTGTGTGTGTGTGTGTGTTGTCGGTGTGTGTGTGTGTGTGTGTTGTCTGTGTGTGTGTGTGTTGTCGGTGTGTGTGTGTGTTGTCGGTGTGTGTGTGTGTGTGTGTTGTCGGTGTGTGTGTGTGTGTTGTCAGTGTGTGTGTGTGTGTTGTCGGTGTGTGTGTGTGTCTGTATTGTCGGTGTGTGTGTGTGTGTGTTGTCGGTGTGTGTGTGTGTTGTCGGTGTGTGTGAGTGTGTTGCTGGTGTGTGTGTGTGTGTGTGTGTTGTCGGTGTGTGTGTGTGTGTTGTCGGTGTGTGTGTGTGTGTTGTCGGTGTGTGTGTGTGTTGTCGGTGTGTGTGTGTGTGTGTTGTCAGTGTGTGTGTGTGTGTTGTCGGTGTGTGTGTGTGTTGTCGGTGTGTGTGTGTGTGTTGTCGGTGTGTGTGTGTGTTGTCGGTGTGTGTGTGTGTGTCTGTGTGTTGTCGGTGTGTGTGTGTGTGTGTGTTGTCGGTGTGTGTGTGTTGCCGGTGTGTGTGTGTGTGTGTGTTGTCGGTGTGTGTGTGTTGCCGGTGTGTGTGTGTGTGTTGTCGGTGTGTTGTCGGTGTGTGTGTGTGTGTTGTCGGTGTGTGTGTGTGTTGTCGGTGTGTGTGTGTGTGTTGTCGGTGTGTGTGTGTTGTCGGTGCGTGTGTGTGTGTGTGTGTGTGTTGTCGGTGTGTGTGTGAGTGTGTGTTGTCGGTGTGTGTGTGTGTGTGTTGTCGGTGTGTGTGTGTGTTGTCGGTGTGTGTGTGTGTGTGTGTGTGTGTGTGTGTTGTCGGTGTGTGTGTGTGTTGTCGGTGTGTGTGTGTGTGTGTGTGTGTGTGTGTGTGTTGTCGGTGTGTGTGTGTGTGTTGTCGGTGTGTGTTTGTTGCCGGTGTGTGTGTGTGTGTTGTCGGTGTGTTGTCGGTGTGTGCGTGTGTGTTGTCGGTGTGTGTGTGTGTGTGTTGTCGGTGTGTGTGTGTGTGTTGTCGGTGTGTGTGTGTTGTCGGTGCGTGTGTGTGTGTGTTGTCGGTGTGTGTGTGTGTTGTCGGTGTGTGTGTGTGTGTTGTCGGTGTGTGTGTGTGTGTGTTGTCGGTGTGTGTGTGTGTTGTGTGTGTGTGTGTGTTGTCGGTGTGTGTGTGTGTGTGTGTTGTCGGTGTGTGTGTGTGTGTGTCTTGTCGGGGGGGGTGTTGTCGTTGTGTGTGTGTGTGTGTGTGGTAGGTGTGTGTGTGTGTTGTCGGTGTGTGTGTGTGTGTGTTGTCGGTGTGTGTGTGTGTTGTCGGTGTGTGTGTGTGTGTTGTCGGTGTGTGTGTGTGTGTTGTTGGTGTGTGTGTGTGTGTGTGTGTGTTGTCGGTGTGTGTGTGTGTTGTCGGTGTGTGTGTTGTCGGTGTGTGTGTGTGTGTTGTCGGTGTGTGTGTGTGTTGTCGGTGTGTGTGTGTGTGTGTTGTCGGTGTGTGTGTGTGTCTGTGTTGTCGGTGTGTGTGTGTGTGTGTTGTCGGTGTGTGTGTGTGTGTGGGTTGTCTGTGTGTGTGTGTGTTGTCGGTGTGTGTGTGTGTTGTCGGTGTGTGTGTGTGTGTGTGTTGTCGGTGTGTGTGTGTGTGTTGTCAGTGTGTGTGTGTGTGTTGTCGGTGTGTGTGTGTGTGTGTGTTGTCGGTGTGTGTGTGTGTCTGTGTTGTCGGTGTGTGTGTGTGTGTGTTGTCGGTGTGTGTGTGTGTTGTCGGTGTGTGTGAGTGTGTTGCTGGTGTGTGTGTGTGTGTGTGTGTTGTCGGTGTGTGTGTGTGTGTTGTCGGTGTGTGTGTGTGTGTTGTCGGTGTGTGTGTGTGTGTGTTGTCGGTGTGTGTGTGTGTGTGTTGTCAGTGTGTGTGTGTGTGTGTGTTGTCGGTGTGTGTGTGTGTGTGTTGTCGGTGTGTGTGTGTGTTGTCGGTGTGTGTGTGTGTGTGTGTGTGTGTTGTCGGTGTGTGTGTGTGTGTTGTCGGTGTGTGTGTGTGTTGTCGGTGTGTGTGTGTGTGTGTGTTGTCAGTGTGTGTGTGTGTGTCTTGTCAGTGTGTGTGTGTGTGTGTTGTCGGTGTGTGTGTGTTTATGTGTTGTCGGTGTGTGTGTGTGTGTGTGTTGTCGGTGTGTGTGTGTGTTGTCGGTGTGTGTGTGTGTGTTGTCGGTGTGTGTGTGTTGTCAGTGTGTGTGTGTGTGTCTTGTCAGTGTGTGTGTGTGTGTGTTGTCGGTGTGTGTGTGTTTTGTGTTGTCAGTGTGTGTGTGTGTGTTGTCGGTGTGTGTGTGTGTGTGTGTTGTCGGTGTGTGTGTGTGTCTGTGTTGTCGGTGTGTGTGTGTGTGTGTTGTCGGTGTGTGTGTGTGTTGTCGGTGTGTGTGAGTGTGTTGCTGGTGTGTGTGTGTGTGTGTGTGTTGTCGGTGTGTGTGTGTGTGTTGTCGGTGTGTGTGTGTGTGTTGTCGGTGTGTGTGTGTGTGTGTGTGTGTGTGTGTGTTGTCGGTGTGTGTGTGTGTGTGTGTTGTCGGTGTGTGTGTGTGTGTGTGTTGTCGGTGTGTGTGTGTGTGTTGTCGGTGTGTGTATGTGTGTTGTCGTGTGTGTGTTGTGTGTGTGTGTGTTGTCGGTGTGTGTGTGTGTGTGTTGTCGGTGTGTGTGTGTGTGTGTTGTCGGTGTGTGTGTGTGTGTGTGTGTGTGTGTGTGTTGTCGGTGTGTGTGTGTGTGTGTTGTCGGTGTGTGTGTGTGTCTGTTGTCGGTGTGTGTGTGTGTGTGTGTGTTGTCGGTGTGTGTGTGTGTGTTGTGTGTGTGTGTGTTGTCGGTGTGTGTGTGTGTTGTCGGTGTGTGTGTGTGTGTGTGTGTGTGTGTTGTCGGTGTGTGTGTGTGTGTGTGTTGTCGGTGTGTGTGTGTTGCCGGTGTGTGTGTGTGTGTTGTCGGTGTGTTGTCGGTGTGTGTGTGTGTGTTGTCGGTGTGTGTGTTTGTGTGTTGTCGGTGTGTGTGTGTGTGTGTGTTGTCGTTGTGTGTGTGTTGTCGGTGCGTGTGTGTGTGTGTTGTCGGTGTGTGTGTGTGTTGTCGGTGTGTGTGTGTGTGTTGTCGGTGTGTGTGTGTGTGTCTTGTCGGGGGGGGGTGTTGTCGTTGTGTGTGTGTGTTGTGTTTGTGTGTGTTGTCGGTGTGTGTGTGTGTGTGTTGTCGGTGTGTGTGTGTGTTGTCGTGTGTGTGTGTGTGTGTTGTCGGTGTGTGTGTGTGTGTTGTCGGTGTGTGTGTGTGTGTGTGTGTTGTCGGTGTGTGTGTGTTGTCGGTGTGTTGTCGGTGTGTGTGTGTTGTCGGTGTGTTGTCGGTGTGTGTGTGTGTGTGTGTGTGTTGTCGGTGTGTGTGTTGTGTGTGTGTGTTTCGGTGTGTGTGTGTGTGTGTGTGTGTGTGTGTGTGTTGTCGGTGTGTGTGTGTTGTCGGTGTGTTGTCGGTGTGTGTGTGTTGTCGGTGTGTTGTCGGTGTGTGTGTGTGTCTGTGTTGTCGGTGTGTGTGTGTGTGTGTTGTCGGTGTGTGTGTGTGTGTTGTGTGTGTGTGTGTGTGTGTGTGTGTTGTCGGTGTGTGTGTGTGTTGTCGGTGTGTGTGTGTGTGTGTTGTCGGTGTGTGTGTGTGTGTGTGTGTGTGTGTGTGTTGTCGGTGTGTGTGTGTGTGTTGTCGGTGTGTGTGTGTGTGTGTTGTCGGTGGTGTGTGTGTGTGTTGTCAGTGTGTGTGTGTGTGTGTTGTTGGTGTGTGTGTGTGTGTTGTCGGTGTGTGTGTGTGTGTGTGTTGTCTGTGTGTGTGTGTGTTGTCGGTGTGTGTGTGTGTTGTCGGTGTGTGTGTGTGTGTGTGTTGTCGGTGTGTGTGTGTGTGTTGTCAGTGTGTGTGTGTTGTCGGTGTGTGTGTGTGTGTGTGTTGTCGGTGTGTGTGTGTGTCTGTATTGTCGGTGTGTGTGTGTGTGTGTTGTCGGTGTGTGTGTGTGTTGTCGGTGTGTGTGAGTGTGTTGCTGGTGTGTGTGTGTGTGTGTGTGTGTTGTCGGTGTGTGTGTGTGTTGTCGGTGTGTGTGTGTGTGTTGTCGGTGTGTGTGTGTGTGTGTTGTCGGTGTGTGTGTGTGTGTGTTGTCAGTGTGTGTGTGTGTGTTGTCGGTGTGTGTGTGTGTTGTCGGTGTGTGTGTGTGTGTTGTCGGTGTGTGTGTGTGTTGTCGGTGTGTGTGTGTGTGTCTGTGTGTTGTCGGTGTGTGTGTGTGTGTGTGTTGTCGGTGTGTGTGTGTTGCGGTGTGTGTGTGTGTGTGTGTTGTCGGTGTGTGTGTGTTGCCGGTGTGTGTGTGTGTGTTGTCGGTGTGTTGTCGGTGTGTGTGTGTGTGTTGTCGGTGTGTGTGTGTGTTGTCGGTGTGTGTGTGTGTGTTGTCGGTGTGTGTGTGTTGTCGGTGCGTGTGTGTGTGTGTGTGTGTGTTGTCGGTGTGTGTGTGAGTGTGTGTTGTCGGTGTGTGTGTGTGTGTGTTGTCGGTGTGTGTGTGTGTTGTCGGTGTGTGTGTGTGTGTGTGTGTGTGTGTTGTCGGTGTGTGTGTGTGTTGTCGGTGTGTGTGTGTGTGTGTGTGTGTGTGTTGTCGGTGTGTGTGTGTGTGTTGTCGGTGTGTGTTTGTTGCCGGTGTGTGTGTGTGTGTTGTCGGTGTGTTGTCGGTGTGTGTGTGTGTGTTGTCGGTGTGTGTGTGTGTGTTGTCGGTGTGTGTGTGTGTGTTGTCGGTGTGTGTGTGTTGTCGGTGCGTGTGTGTGTGTGTTGTCGGTGTGTGTGTGTGTTGTCGGTGTGTGTGTGTGTGTGTGTTGTCGGTGTGTGTGTGTGTGTGTTGTCGGTGTGTGTGTGTGTTGTGTGTGTGTGTGTGTTGTCGGTGTGTGTGTGTGTGTGTGTTGTCGGTGTGTGTGTGTGTGTGTCTTGTCGGGGGGGGTGTTGTCGTTGTGTGTGTGTGTGTGTGTGGTAGGTGTGTGTGTGTGTTGTCGGTGTGTGTGTGTGTGTGTTGTCGGTGTGTGTGTGTGTTGTCGGTGTGTGTGTGTGTGTTGTCGGTGTGTGTGTGTGTGTTGTTGGTGTGTGTGTGTGTGTGTGTGTTGTCGGTGTGTGTGTGTGTTGTCGGTGTGTGTGTTGTCGGTGTGTGTGTGTGTGTGTTGTCGGTGTGTGTGTGTGTTGTCGGTGTGTGTGTGTGTGTGTTGTCGGTGTGTGTGTGTGTCTGTGTTGTCGGTGTGTGTGTGTGTGTGTTGTCGGTGTGTGTGTGTGTGTGGTTGTCTGTGTGTGTGTGTGTTGTCGGTGTGTGTGTGTGTTGTCGGTGTGTGTGTGTGTGTGTGTTGTCGGTGTGTGTGTGTGTGTTGTCAGTGTGTGTGTGTGTGTTGTCGGTGTGTGTGTGTGTGTGTGTTGTCGGTGTGTGTGTGTGTCTGTGTTGTCGGTGTGTGTGTGTGTGTGTTGTCGGTGTGTGTGTGTGTTGTCGGTGTGTGTGAGTGTGTTGCTGGTGTGTGTGTGTGTGTGTGTGTTGTCGGTGTGTGTGTGTGTGTTGTCGGTGTGTGTGTGTGTGTTGTCGGTGTGTGTGTGTGTGTGTTGTCGGTGTGTGTGTGTGTGTGTTGTCAGTGTGTGTGTGTGTGTGTTGTCGGTGTGTGTGTGTGTGTGTTGTAGGTGTGTGTGTGTGTTGTCGGTGTGTGTGTGTGTCTGTGTTGTCGGTGTGTGTGTGTGTGTGTTGTCGGTGTGTGTGTGTGTTGTCGGTGTGTGTGAGTGTGTTGCTGGTGTGTGTGTGTGTGTGTGTGTTGTCGGTGTGTGTGTGTGTGTTGTCGGTGTGTGTGTGTGTGTTGTCGGTGTGTGTGTGTGTGTGTTGTCGGTGTGTGTGTGTGTGTGTTGTCAGTGTGTGTGTGTGTGTGTTGTCGGTGTGTGTGTGTGTGTGTTGTAGGTGTGTGTGTGTGTTGTCGGTGTGTGTGTGTGTGTGTGTGTGTGTTGTCGGTGTGTGTGTGTGTGTTGTCGGTGTGTGTGTGTGTTGTCGGTGTGTGTGTGTGTGTGTGTTGTCAGTGTGTGTGTGTGTGTCTTGTCAGTGTGTGTGTGTGTGTGTTGTCGGTGTGTGTGTGTTTATGTGTTGTCGGTGTGTGTGTGTGTGTGTGTTGTCGGTGTGTGTGTGTGTTGTCGGTGTGTGTGTGTTGTCGGTGTGTGTGTGTGTGTGTGTGTGTGTGTTGTCGGTGTGTGTGTGTGTGTGTGTTGTCGGTGTGTGTGTGTGTGTGTGTGTTGTCGGTGTGTGTGTGTGTGTTGTCGGTGTGTGTGTGTGTTGTCGTGTGTGTGTGTGTTGTGTGTGTGTGTGTTGTCGGTGTGTGTGTGTGTGTGTTGTCGGTGTGTGTGTGTGTGTGTTGTCGGTGTGTGTGTGTGTGTGTGTGTGTGTGTGTTGTCGGTGTGTGTGTGTGTGTGTTGTCGGTGTGTGTGTGTGTCTGTTGTCGGTGTGTGTGTGTGTGTGTGTGTTGTCGGTGTGTGTGTGTGTGTTGTGTGTGTGTGTGTTGTCGGTGTGTGTGTGTGTTGTCGGTGTGTGTGTGTGTGTGTGTGTGTGTGTTGTCGGTGTGTGTGTGTGTGTGTGTTGTCGGTGTGTGTGTGTTGCCGGTGTGTGTGTGTGTGTTGTCGGTGTGTTGTCGGTGTGTGTGTGTGTGTTGTCGGTGTGTGTGTTTGTGTGTTGTCGGTGTGTGTGTGTGTGTGTGTTGTCGTTGTGTGTGTGTTGTCGGTGCGTGTGTGTGTGTGTTGTCGGTGTGTGTGTGTGTTGTCGGTGTGTGTGTGTGTGTTGTCGGTGTGTGTGTGTGTGTGTGTGTGTTGTCGGTGTGTGTGTGTGTTGTGTGTGTGTGTGTGTTGTCGGTGTGTGTGTGTGTGTGTTGTCGGTGTGTGTGTGTGTGTGTCTTGTCGGGGGGGGGGTGTTGTCGTTGTGTGTGTGTGTTGTGTTTGTGTGTGTTGTCGGTGTGTGTGTGTGTGTGTTGTCGGTGTGTGTGTGTGTTGTCGGTGTGTGTGTGTGTGTGTTGTCGGTGTGTGTGTGTGTGTTGTCGGTGTGTGTGTGTGTGTGTGTGTGTGTTGTCGGTGTGTGTGTGTTGTCGGTGTGTTGTCGGTGTGTGTGTGTTGTCGGTGTGTTGTCGGTGTGTGTGTGTGTGTGTGTTGTCGGTGTGTGTGTGTGTGTTGTCGGTGTGTGTGTGTGTGTGTGTGTGTTGTCGGTGTGTGTGTTGTGTGTGTGTGTTTTCGGTGTGTGTGTGTGTGTGTGTTGTCGGTGTGTGTGTGTGTGTGTGTGTTGTCGGTGTGTGTGTGTGTGTTGTCGGTGTGTGTGTGTGTTGTCGGTGTGTGTGTGTGTGTTGTCAGTGTGTGTGTGTGTGTCTTGTCAGTGTGTGTGTGTGTGTGTTGTCGGTGTGTGTGTGTTTATGTGTTGTCGGTGTGTGTGTGTGTGTTGTCGGTGTGTGTGTGTGTTGTCGGTGTGTGTGTGTGTGTTGTCGGTGTGTGTGTGTGTGTGTGTGTGTGTGTGTTGTCGGTGTGTGTGTGTGTGTTGTCGGTGTGTGTGTGTGTGTGTTGTCGGTGTGTGTGTGTGTGTTGTCGGTGTGTGTGTGTGTGTGTTGTCGTGTGTGTGTGTGTGTTGTGTGTGTGTGTGTTGTCGGTGTGTGTGTGTGTGTGTTGTCGGTGTGTGTGTGTGTGTGTTGTCAGTGTGTGTGTGTGTGTGTTGTCGGTGTGTGTGTGTGTGTGTTGTCGGTGTGTGTGTGTGTGTGTGTTGTCGTTGTGTGTGTGTGTGTTGTGTGTGTGTGTGTTGTCGGTGTGTGTGTGTGTGTGTGTTCGGTGTGTGTGTGTGTGTTGTTGGTGTGTGTGTGTGTGTGTTGTCGGTGTGTGTGTGTGTGTGTGTGTTGTCGGTGTGTGTGTGTGTTGTGTGTGTGTGTGTTGTCGGTGTGTGTGTGTGTTGTCGGTGTGTGTGTGTGTGTGTTGTCGGTGTGTGTGTGTGTGTGTGTGTGTGTGTGTTGTCGGTGTGTGTGTGTGTGTTGTCGGTGTGTGTGTGTGTGTGTTGTCGGTGGTGTGTGTGTGTGTTGTCGGTGTGTGTGTGTGTGTTGTTGGTGTGTGTGTGTGTGTTGTCGGTGTGTGTGTGTGTGTGTGTGTTGTCGGTGTGTGTGTGTTGTGTGTGTGTGTGTTGTCGGTGTGTGTGTGTGTTGTCGGTGTGTGTGTGTGTGTGTTGTCGGTGTGTGTGTGTGTGTTGTCGGTGTGTGTGTGTGTGTTGTCGGTGTGTGTGTGTGTGTGTGTGTGTTGTCGGTGTGTGTGTGTTGTCGGTGTGTTGTCGGTGTGTGTGTGTGTGTGTGTGTTGTCGGTGTGTGTGTGTGTTGTGTGTGTGTGTGTTGTCGGTGTGTGTGTGTGTTGTCGGTGTGTGTGTGTGTGTGTTGTCGGTGTGTGTGTGTGTTGTCGGTGTGTGTGTGTGTGTTGTCGGTGTGTGTGTGTGTGTGTGTGTGTGTGTTGTCGGTGTGTGTGTGTGTTGTGTGTGTGTGTGTGTTGTCGGTGTGTGTGTGTGTGTGTTGTCGGTGTGTGTGTGTGTATTGTCGGTGTGTGTGTGTTGTCGTTGTGTGTGTGTGTGTGTGTGGTAGGTGTGTGTGTGTGTTGTCGGTGTGTGTGTGTGTGTTGTCGGTGTGTGTGTGTGTTGTCGGTGTGTGTGTGTGTGTGTGTGTTGTCGGTGTGTGTGTGTGTGTTGTTGGTGTGTGTGTGTGTGTGTGTTGTCGGTGTGTGTGTGTGTGTTGTCGGTGTGTGTGTGTGTTGTCAGTGTGTGTGTTGTCGGTGTGTGTGTGAGTGTGTGTTGTCGGTGTGTGTGTGTGTGTGTGTTGTCGGTGTGTGTGTGTGTTGTCGGTGTGTGTGTGTGTGTCTGTGTGTTGTCGGTGTGTGTGTGTGTGTGTGTTGTCGGTGTGTGTGTGTTGCCGGTGTGTGTGTGTGTGTGTGTGTTGTCGGTGTGTGTGTGTTGCCGGTGTGTGTGTGTGTGTTGTCGGTGTGTTGTCGGTGTGTGTGTGTGTGTTGTCGGTGTGTGTGTGTGTTGTCGGTGTGTGTGTGTGTGTTGTCGGTGTGTGTGTGTTGTCGGTGCGTGTGTGTGTGTGTGTGTGTTGTCGGTGTGTGTGTGAGTGTGTGTTGTCGGTGTGTGTGTGTGTGTGTTGTCGGTGTGTGTGTGTGTTGTCGGTGTGTGTGTGTGTGTGTGTGTGTGTTGTCGGTGTGTGTGTGTGTGTTGTCGGTGTGTGTGTGTTGCCAGTGTGTGTGTGTGTGTGTTGTCGGTGTGTGTGTGTTGTCGGTGTGTGTGTGTGTGTTGTCGGTGTGTGTGTGTTGTCGGTGCGTGTGTGTGTGTGTTGTCGGTGTGTGTGTGTGTTGTCGGTGTGTGTGTGTGTGTGTTGTCGGTGTGTGTGTGTGTCTGTGTTGTCGGTGTGTGTGTGTGTGTGTTGTCGGTGTGTGTGTGTGTGTGGGTTGTCTGTGTGTGTGTGTGTTGTCGGTGTGTGTGTGTGTTGTCGGTGTGTGTGTGTGTGTGTGTTGTCGGTGTGTGTGTGTGTGTTGTCAGTGTGTGTGTGTGTGTTGTCGGTGTGTGTGTGTGTGTGTGTTGTCGGTGTGTGTGTGTGTCTGTGTTGTCGGTGTGTGTGTGTGTGTGTTGTCGGTGTGTGTGTGTGTTGTCGGTGTGTGTGAGTGTGTTGCTGGTGTGTGTGTGTGTGTGTGTGTTGTCGGTGTGTGTGTGTGTGTTGTCGGTGTGTGTGTGTGTGTTGTCGGTGTGTGTGTGTGTGTGTTGTCGGTGTGTGTGTGTGTGTGTTGTCAGTGTGTGTGTGTGTGTGTTGTCGGTGTGTGTGTGTGTGTGTTGTAGGTGTGTGTGTGTGTTGTCGGTGTGTGTGTGTGTCTGTGTTGTCGGTGTGTGTGTGTGTGTGTTGTCGGTGTGTGTGTGTGTTGTCGGTGTGTGTGAGTGTGTTGCTGGTGTGTGTGTGTGTGTGTGTGTTGTCGGTGTGTGTGTGTGTGTTGTCGGTGTGTGTGTGTGTGTTGTCGGTGTGTGTGTGTGTGTGTTGTCGGTGTGTGTGTGTGTGTGTTGTCAGTGTGTGTGTGTGTGTGTTGTCGGTGTGTGTGTGTGTGTGTTGTAGGTGTGTGTGTGTTGTCGGTGTGTGTGTGTGTGTGTGTGTGTGTTGTCGGTGTGTGTGTGTGTGTTGTCGGTGTGTGTGTGTGTTGTCGGTGTGTGTGTGTGTGTGTGTTGTCAGTGTGTGTGTGTGTGTCTTGTCAGTGTGTGTGTGTGTGTGTTGTCGGTGTGTGTGTGTTTATGTGTTGTCGGTGTGTGTGTGTGTGTGTTGTCGGTGTGTGTGTGTGTTGTCGGTGTGTGTGTGTTGTCGGTGTGTGTGTGTGTGTGTGTGTGTGTGTTGTCGGTGTGTGTGTGTGTGTGTGTTGTCGGTGTGTGTGTGTGTGTGTGTGTTGTCGGTGTGTGTGTGTGTGTTGTCGGTGTGTGTGTGTGTTGTCGTGTGTGTGTGTGTTGTGTGTGTGTGTGTTGTCGGTGTGTGTGTGTGTGTGTTGTCGGTGTGTGTGTGTGTGTGTTGTCGGTGTGTGTGTGTGTGTGTGTGTGTGTGTGTTGTCGGTGTGTGTGTGTGTGTGTTGTCGGTGTGTGTGTGTGTCTGTTGTCGGTGTGTGTGTGTGTGTGTGTGTTGTCGGTGTGTGTGTGTGTGTTGTGTGTGTGTGTGTTGTCGGTGTGTGTGTGTGTTGTCGGTGTGTGTGTGTGTGTGTGTGTGTGTGTTGTCGGTGTGTGTGTGTGTGTGTGTTGTCGGTGTGTGTGTGTTGCCGGTGTGTGTGTGTGTGTTGTCGGTGTGTTGTCGGTGTGTGTGTGTGTGTTGTCGGTGTGTGTGTTTGTGTGTTGTCGGTGTGTGTGTGTGTGTGTGTTGTCGTTGTGTGTGTGTTGTCGGTGCGTGTGTGTGTGTGTTGTCGGTGTGTGTGTGTGTTGTCGGTGTGTGTGTGTGTGTTGTCGGTGTGTGTGTGTGTGTGTGTGTGTTGTCGGTGTGTGTGTGTGTTGTGTGTGTGTGTGTGTTGTCGGTGTGTGTGTGTGTGTGTTGTCGGTGTGTGTGTGTGTGTGTCTTGTCGGGGGGGGGGGTGTTGTCGTTGTGTGTGTGTGTTGTGTTTGTGTGTGTTGTCGGTGTGTGTGTGTGTGTGTTGTCGGTGTGTGTGTGTGTTGTCGGTGTGTGTGTGTGTGTGTTGTCGGTGTGTGTGTGTGTGTTGTCGGTGTGTGTGTGTGTGTGTGTGTGTGTTGTCGGTGTGTGTGTGTTGTCGGTGTGTTGTCGGTGTGTGTGTGTTGTCGGTGTGTTGTCGGTGTGTGTGTGTGTGTGTGTTGTCGGTGTGTGTGTGTGTGTTGTCGGTGTGTGTGTGTGTGTGTGTGTGTTGTCGGTGTGTGTGTTGTGTGTGTGTGTTTTCGGTGTGTGTGTGTGTGTGTGTTGTCGGTGTGTGTGTGTGTGTGTGTGTTGTCGGTGTGTGTGTGTGTGTTGTCGGTGTGTGTGTGTGTTGTCGGTGTGTGTGTGTGTGTTGTCAGTGTGTGTGTGTGTGTCTTGTCAGTGTGTGTGTGTGTGTGTTGTCGGTGTGTGTGTGTTTATGTGTTGTCGGTGTGTGTGTGTGTGTTGTCGGTGTGTGTGTGTGTTGTCGGTGTGTGTGTGTGTGTTGTCGGTGTGTGTGTGTGTGTGTGTGTGTGTGTGTGTTGTCGGTGTGTGTGTGTGTGTTGTCGGTGTGTGTGTGTGTGTGTTGTCGGTGTGTGTGTGTGTGTTGTCGGTGTGTGTGTGTGTGTGTTGTCGTGTGTGTGTGTGTGTTGTGTGTGTGTGTGTTGTCGGTGTGTGTGTGTGTGTGTTGTCGGTGTGTGTGTGTGTGTGTGTGTTGTCGGTGTGTGTGTGTGTGTGTTGTCGGTGTGTGTGTGTGTGTGTTGTCGGTGTGTGTGTGTGTGTGTGTTGTCGTTGTGTGTGTGTGTGTTGTGTGTGTGTGTGTTGTCGGTGTGTGTGTGTGTGTGTGTTCGGTGTGTGTGTGTGTGTGTGTTGTTGGTGTGTGTGTGTGTGTGTTGTCGGTGTGTGTGTGTGTGTGTGTGTTGTCGGTGTGTGTGTGTGTTGTGTGTGTGTGTGTTGTCGGTGTGTGTGTGTGTTGTCGGTGTGTGTGTGTGTGTGTTGTCGGTGTGTGTGTGTGTGTGTGTGTGTGTGTGTTGTCGGTGTGTGTGTGTGTGTTGTCGGTGTGTGTGTGTGTGTGTTGTCGGTGGTGTGTGTGTGTGTTGTCGGTGTGTGTGTGTGTGTGTGTTGTTGGTGTGTGTGTGTGTGTTGTCGGTGTGTGTGTGTGTGTGTGTGTTGTCGGTGTGTGTGTGTTGTGTGTGTGTGTGTTGTCGGTGTGTGTGTGTGTTGTCGGTGTGTGTGTGTGTGTGTTGTCGGTGTGTGTGTGTGTGTTGTCGGTGTGTGTGTGTGTGTTGTCGGTGTGTGTGTGTGTGTGTGTGTGTTGTCGGTGTGTGTGTGTTGTCGGTGTGTTGTCGGTGTGTGTGTGTGTGTGTGTGTTGTCGGTGTGTGTGTGTGTTGTGTGTGTGTGTGTTGTCGGTGTGTGTGTGTGTTGTCGGTGTGTGTGTGTGTGTGTTGTCGGTGTGTGTGTGTGTTGTCGGTGTGTGTGTGTGTGTTGTCGGTGTGTGTGTGTGTGTGTGTGTGTGTGTTGTCGGTGTGTGTGTGTGTTGTGTGTGTGTGTGTGTTGTCGGTGTGTGTGTGTGTGTGTTGTCGGTGTGTGTGTGTGTATTGTCGGTGTGTGTGTGTTGTCGTTGTGTGTGTGTGTGTGTGTGGTAGGTGTGTGTGTGTGTTGTCGGTGTGTGTGTGTGTGTTGTCGGTGTGTGTGTGTGTTGTCGGTGTGTGTGTGTGTGTGTGTGTTGTCGGTGTGTGTGTGTGTGTTGTTGGTGTGTGTGTGTGTGTGTGTTGTCGGTGTGTGTGTGTGTGTTGTCGGTGTGTGTGTGTGTTGTCAGTGTGTGTGTTGTCGGTGTGTGTGTGAGTGTGTGTTGTCGGTGTGTGTGTGTGTGTGTGTTGTCGGTGTGTGTGTGTGTTGTCGGTGTGTGTGTGTGTGTCTGTGTGTTGTCGGTGTGTGTGTGTGTGTGTGTTGTCGGTGTGTGTGTGTTGCCGGTGTGTGTGTGTGTGTGTGTGTTGTCGGTGTGTGTGTGTTGCCGGTGTGTGTGTGTGTGTTGTCGGTGTGTTGTCGGTGTGTGTGTGTGTGTTGTCGGTGTGTGTGTGTGTTGTCGGTGTGTGTGTGTGTGTTGTCGGTGTGTGTGTGTTGTCGGTGCGTGTGTGTGTGTGTGTGTGTTGTCGGTGTGTGTGTGAGTGTGTGTTGTCGGTGTGTGTGTGTGTGTGTTGTCGGTGTGTGTGTGTGTTGTCGGTGTGTGTGTGTGTGTGTGTGTGTGTTGTCGGTGTGTGTGTGTGTGTTGTCGGTGTGTGTGTGTTGCCAGTGTGTGTGTGTGTGTGTTGTCGGTGTGTGTGTGTTGTCGGTGTGTGTGTGTGTGTTGTCGGTGTGTGTGTGTTGTCGGTGCGTGTGTGTGTGTGTTGTCGGTGTGTGTGTGTGTTGTCGGTGTGTGTGTGTGTGTTGTCGGTGTGTGTGTGTGTGTGTTGTCGGTGTGTGTGTGTGTTGAGTGTGTGTGTGTGTTGTCGGTGTGTGTGTGTGTGTGTTGTCGGTGTGTGTGTGTGTCTGTGTTGTCGGTGTGTGTGTGTGTGTGTTGTCGGTGTGTGTGTGTGTGTGTGTTGTCTGTGTGTGTGTGTGTTGTCGGTGTGTGTGTGTGTTGTCGGTGTGTGTGTGTGTGTGTGTTGTCGGTGTGTGTGTGTGTGTTGTCAGTGTGTGTGTGTGTGTTGTCGGTGTGTGTGTGTGTGTGTGTTGTCGGTGTGTGTGTGTGTCTGTGTTGTCGGTGTGTGTGTGTGTGTGTTGTCGGTGTGTGTGTGTGTTGTCGGTGTGTGTGAGTGTGTTGCTGGTGTGTGTGTGTGTGTGTTGTCGGTGTGTGTGTGTGTGTTGTCGGTGTGTGTGTGTGTGTTGTCGGTGTGTGTGTGTGTGTGTTGTCGGTGTGTGTGTGTGTGTGTTGTCAGTGTGTGTGTGTGTGTTGTCGGTGTGTGTGTGTGTGTGTTGTCGGTGTGTGTGTGTGTTGTCGGTGTGTGTGTGTGTTGTCGGTGTGTGTGTGTGTCTGTGTGTTGTCGGTGTGTGTGTGTGTGTGTGTTGTCGGTGTGTGTGTGTTGCCGGTGTGTGTGTGTGTGTGTGTTGTCGGTGTGTGTGTGTTGCCGGTGTGTGTGTGTGTGTTGTCGGTGTGTTGTCGGTGTGTGTGTGTGTGTTGTCGGTGTGTGTGTGTGTTGTCGGTGTGTGTGTGTGTGTTGTCGGTGTGTGTGTGTTGTCGGTGCGTGTGTGTGTGTGTTGTCGGTGTGTGTGTGAGTGTGTGTTGTCGGTGTGTGTGTGTGTGTGTTGTCGGTGTGTGTGTGTGTTGTCGGTGTGTGTGTGTGTGTGTGTGTGTGTGTTGTCGGTGTGTGTGTGTGTTGTCGGTGTGTGTGTGTGTGTGTGTGTGTGTGTGTTGTCGGTGTGTGTGTGTGTGTTGTCGGTGTGTGTTTGTTGCCGGTGTGTGTGTGTGTGTTGTCGGTGTGTTGTCGGTGTGTGTGTGTGTGTTGTCGGTGTGTGTGTGTGTGTGTTGTCGGTGTGTGTGTGTGTGTTGTCGGTGTGTGTGTGTTGTCGGTGCGTGTGTGTGTGTGTTGTCGGTGTGTGTGTGTGTTGTCGGTGTGTGTGTGTGTGTTGTCGGTGTGTGTGTGTGTGTGTTGTCGGTGTGTGTGTGTGTTGTGTGTGTGTGTGTGTTGTCGGTGTGTGTGTGTGTGTGTTGTCGGTGTGTGTGTGTGTGTGTTGTCGGTGTGTGTGTGTGTGTTGTCGGTGTGTGTGTGTGTGTGTGTGTTGTCGGTGTGTGTGTGTGTTGTTGGTGTGTGTGTGTGTGTGTGTGTTGTCGGTGTGTGTGTGTGTGTTGTCGGTGTGTGTGTGTGTTGTCGGTGTGTGTGTGTGTGTGTTGTCAGTGTGTGTGTGTGTGTGTGTGTGTTTATGTGTTGTCGGTGTGTGTGTGTGTGTGTTGTCGGTGTGTGTGTGTGTGTGTGTTGTCGGTGTGTGTGTGTGTTGTCGGTGTGTGTGTGTGTGTTGTCGGTGTGTGTGTGTGTGTTGTCGGTTTCTGTGTGTGTGTGTGTTGTCGGTGTGTGTGTGTGTGTTGTCGGTGTGTGTGTGTTGTCGGTGTGTGTGTGTGTGTGTTGTCGGTGTGTGTGTGTGTTGTCGGTGTGTGTGTGTGTGTTGTCGGTGTGTGTGTGTGTGTTGTTGGTGTGTGTGTGTGTGTGTGTTGTCGGTGTGTGTGTGTGTTGTCGGTGTGTGTGTTGTCGGTGTGTGTGTGTGTGTTGTCGGTGTGTGTGTGTGTGTTGTCGGTGTGTGTGTGTGTGTGTTGTCGGTGTGTGTGTGTGTCTGTGTTGTCGGTGTGTGTGTGTGTGTGTTGTCGGTGTGTGTGTGTGTGTGTGTTGTCTGTGTGTGTGTGTGTTGTCGGTGTGTGTGTGTGTTGTCGGTGTGTGTGTGTGTGTGTGTTGTCGGTGTGTGTGTGTGTGTTGTCAGTGTGTGTGTGTGTGTTGTCGGTGTGTGTGTGTGTGTGTGTTGTCGGTGTGTGTGTGTGTCTGTGTTGTCGGTGTGTGTGTGTGTGTGTTGTCGGTGTGTGTGTGTGTTGTCGGTGTGTGTGAGTGTGTTGCTGGTGTGTGTGTGTGTGTGTGTGTGTTGTCGGTGTGTGTGTGTGTGTTGTCGGTGTGTGTGTGTGTTGTCGGTGTGTGTGTGTGTGTGTTGTCGGTGTGTGTGTGTGTGTGTTGTCAGTGTGTGTGTGTGTGTGTTGTCGGTGTGTGTGTGTGTGTGTTGTAGGTGTGTGTGTGTGTTGTCGGTGTGTGTGTGTGTGTGTGTGTGTGTTGTCGGTGTGTGTGTGTGTGTTGTCGGTGTGTGTGTGTGTTGTCGGTGTGTGTGTGTGTGTGTGTTGTCAGTGTGTGTGTGTGTGTCTTGTCAGTGTGTGTGTGTGTGTGTTGTCGGTGTGTGTGTGTTTATGTGTTGTCGGTGTGTGTGTGTGTGTGTGTTGTCGGTGTGTGTGTGTGTTGTCGGTGTGTGTGTGTGTGTTGTCGGTGTGTGTGTGTGTGTGTGTGTGTGTGTGTGTGTGTGTGTTGTCGGTGTGTGTGTGTGTGTGTGTTGTCGGTGTGTGTGTGTGTGTGTGTGTTGTCGGTGTGTGTGTGTGTGTTGTCGGTGTGTGTGTGTGTGTTGTCGTGTGTGTGTGTGTTGTGTGTGTGTGTGTTGTCGGTGTGTGTGTGTGTGTGTGTTGTCGGTGTGTGTGTGTGTGTTGTCGGTGTGTGTGTGTGTGTGTGTGTGTGTGTGTTGTCGGTGTGTGTGTGTGTGTGTTGTCGGTGTGTGTGTGTGTCTGTTGTCGGTGTGTGTGTGTGTGTGTGTGTTGTCGGTGTGTGTGTGTGTGTTGTGTGTGTGTGTGTTGTCGGTGTGTGTGTGTGTTGTCGGTGTGTGTGTGTGTGTGTGTGTGTGTGTTGTCGGTGTGTGTGTGTGTGTTGTCGGTGTGTGTGTGTTGCCGGTGTGTGTGTGTGTGTTGTCGGTGTGTTGTCGGTGTGTGTGTGTGTGTTGTCGGTGTGTGTGTGTGTGTGTTGTCGGTGTGTGTGTGTGTGTGTTTTCGTTGTGTGTGTGTTGTCGGTGCGTGTGTGTGTGTGTTGTCGGTGTGTGTGTGTGTTGTCGGTGTGTGTGTGTGTGTTGTCGGTGTGTGTGTGTGTGTGTGTTGTCGGTGTGTGTGTGTGTTGTGTGTGTGTGTGTGTTGTCGGTGTGTGTGTGTGTGTGTTGTCGGTGTGTGTGTGTGTGTGTCTTGTCGGGGGGGGGGGTGTTGTCGTTGTGTGTGTGTGTTGTGTTTGTGTGTGTTGTCGGTGTGTGTGTGTGTGTGTTGTCGGTGTGTGTGTGTGTTGTCGGTGTGTGTGTGTGTGTTGTCGGTGTGTGTGTGTGTGTTGTCGGTGTGTGTGTGTGTGTGTGTGTGTGTTGTCGGTGTGTGTGTGTTGTCGGTGTGTTGTCGGTGTGTGTGTGTTGTCGGTGTGTTGTCGGTGTGTGTGTGTGTGTGTGTTGTCGGTGTGTGTGTGTGTGTTGTCGGTGTGTGTGTGTGTGTGTGTGTGTTGTCGGTGTGTGTGTTGTGTGTGTGTGTTTTCGGTGTGTGTGTGTGTGTGTGTTGTCGGTGTGTGTGTGTGTGTGTGTGTTGTCGGTGTGTGTGTGTGTGTTGTCGGTGTGTGTGTGTGTTGTCGGTGTGTGTGTGTGTGTTGTCAGTGTGTGTGTGTGTGTCTTGTCAGTGTGTGTGTGTGTGTGTTGTCGGTGTGTGTGTGTTTATGTGTTGTCGGTGTGTGTGTGTGTGTGTGTGTTGTCGGTGTGTGTGTGTGTTGTCGGTGTGTGTGTGTGTGTTGTCGGTGTGTGTGTGTGTGTGTTGTCGTGTGTGTGTGTGTTGTGTGTGTGTGTGTTGTCGGTGTGTGTGTGTGTGTGTTGTCGGTGTGTGTGTGTGTGTGTGTGTGTGTTGTCGGTGTGTGTGTGTGTGTGTTGTCGGTGTGTGTGTGTGTGTGTTGTCGGTGTGTGTGTGTGTGTGTGTTGTCGTTGTGTGTGTGTGTGTTGTGTGTGTGTGTGTTGTCGGTGTGTGTGTGTGTGTGTGTTCGGTGTGTGTGTGTGTGTGTGTTGTCGGTGTGTGTGTGTGTGTTGTCATTGTGTGTGTGTGTGTGTGTGTTGTCGGTGTGTGTGTGTGTTGTGTGTGTGTGTGTTGTCGGTGTGTGTGTGTGTTGTCGGTGTGTGTGTGTGTGTGTTGTCGGTGTGTGTGTGTGTGTGTGTGTGTGTGTGTTGTCGGTGTGTGTGTGTGTGTTGTCGGTGTGTGTGTGTGTGTGTTGTCGGTGGTGTGTGTGTGTGTGTTGTCGGTGTGTGTGTGTGTGTGTTGTCGGTGTGTGTGTGTGTGTTGTCGGTGTGTGTGTGTGTGTGTGTGTTGTCGGTGTGTGTGTGTGTTGTGTGTGTGTGTGTTGTCGGTGTGTGTGTGTGTTGTCGGTGTGTGTGTGTGTGTTGTCGGTGTGTGTGTGTGTGTTGTCGGTGTGTGTGTGTGTGTTGTCGGTGTGTGTGTGTGTGTGTGTGTGTTGTCGGTGTGTGTGTGTTGTCGGTGTGTTGTCGGTGTGTGTGTGTGTGTTGTCGGTGTGTGTGTGTGTTGTGTGTGTGTGTGTTGTCGGTGTGTGTGTGTGTTGTCGGTGTGTGTGTGTGTGTGTTGTCGGTGTGTGTGTGTGTTGTCGGTGTGTGTGTGTGTGTTGTCGGTGTGTGTGTGTGTGTGTGTGTGTGTGTTGTCGGTGTGTGTGTGTGTTGTGTGTGTGTGTGTGTTGTCGGTGTGTGTGTGTGTGTGTTGTCGGTGTGTGTGTGTGTGTGTGTATTGTCGGTGTGTGTGTGTTGTCGTTGTGTGTGTGTGTGTGTGGTAGGTGTGTGTGTGTGTTGTCGGTGTGTGTGTGTGTGTGTTGTCGGTGTGTGCGTGTGTTGTCGGTGTGTGTGTGTGTGTGTGTTGTCGGTGTGTGTGTGTGTTGTTGGTGTGTGTGTGTGTGTGTGTGTTGTCGGTGTGTGTGTGTGTGTGTGTTGTCGGTGTGTGTGTGTGTGTGTTGTCAGTGTGTGTGTTGTCGGTGTGTGTGTGAGTGTGTGTTGTCGGTGTGTGTGTGTGTGTGTTGTCGGTGTGTGAATGTGTTGTCGGTGTGTGTGTGTGTGTCTGTGTGTTGTCGGTGTGTGTGTGTGTGTTGTCGGTGTGTGTGTGTTGCCGGTGTGTGTGTGTGTGTGTGTGTTGTCGGTGTGTGTGTGTTGCCGGTGTGTGTGTGTGTGTTGTCGGTGTGTTGTCGGTGTGTGTGTGTGTGTTGTCGGTGTGTGTGTGTGTTGTCGGTGTGTGTGTGTGTGTGTGTGTGTGTGTTGTCGGTGTGTGTGTGTGTTGTGTGTGTGTGTGTGTTGTCGGTGTGTGTGTGTGTGTGTGTGTGTTGTCGGTGTGTGTGTGAGTGTGTGTTGTCGGTGTGTGTGTGTGTGTGTTGTCGGTGTGTGTGTGTGTTGTCGGTGTGTGTGTGTGTGTGTGTGTGTGTGTGTTGTCGGTGTGTGTGTGTGTGTTGTCGGTGTGTGTGTGTTGCCGGTGTGTGTGTGTGTGTTGTCGGTGTGTTGTCGGTGTGTGTGTGTGTGTTGTCGGTGTGTGTGTGTGTTGTCGGTGTGTGTGTGTGTGTTGTCGGTGTGTGTGTGTTGTCGGTGTGTGTGTGTGTGTTGTCGGTGTGTGTGTGTTGTCGGTGCGTGTGTGTGTGTGTTGTCGGTGTGTGTGTGTGTTGTCGGTGTGTGTGTGTGTGTTGTCGGTGTGTGTGTGTGTGTGTTGTCGGTGTGTGTGTGTGTTGTGTGTGTGTGTGTGTGTGTTGTCGGTGTGTGTGTGTGTGTGTGTTGTCGGTGTGTGTGTGTGTGTGTGTCTTGTCGGGGGGGGGTGTTGTCGTTGTGTGTGTGTGTGTGTGTGGTAGGTGTGTGTGTGTGTTGTCGGTGTGTGTGTGTTGTCGGTGTGTGTGTGTGTTGTCGGTGTGTGTGTGTGTGTGTGTTGTCGGTGTGTGTGTGTGTGTTGTCGGTGTGTGTGTGTGTGTGTTGTCGGTGTGTGTGTGTGTGTGTTGTCAGTGTGTGTGTGTGTGTTGTCGGTGTGTGTGTGTGTGTGTTGTCGGTGTGTGTGTGTGTTGTCGGTGTGTGTGTGTGTGTGTGTTGTCGGGGTGTGTGTGTGTGTTGTCGGTGTGTGTGTGTGTGTCTGTGTGTTGTCGGTGTGTGTGTGTGTGTTGTCGGTGTGTGTGTGTTGCCGGTGTGTGTGTGTGTGTGTGTTGTCGGTGTGTGTGTGTTGCCGGTGTGTGTGTGTGTGTTGTCGGTGTGTTGTCGGTGTGTGTGTGTGTGTTGTCGGTGTGTGTGTGTGTGTTGTCGGTGTGTGTGTGTGTGTTGTCGGTGTGTGTGTGTGTTGTCGGTGTGTGTGTGTGTGTGTGTGTGTTGTCGGTGTGTGTGTGTTGTCGGTGTGTGTGTGTTTCCGGTGTGTGTGTGTGTGTTGTCGGTGTGTTGTCGGTGTGTGTGTGTGTGTTGTCGGTGTGTGTGTGTGTGTGTTGTCGGTGTGTGTGTGTGTGTGTTGTCGGTGTGTGTGTGTTGTCGGTGCGTGTGTGTGTGTGTTGTCGGTGTGTGTGGGTGTTGTCGGTGTGTGTGTGTGTGTTGTCGGTGTGTGTGTGTGTGTGTTGTCGGTGTGTGTGTGTGTTGTGTGTGTGTGTTGTCGGTGTGTGTGTGTGTGTGTGTTGTCGGTGTGTGTGTGTGTGTTGTCGGTGTGTGTGTGTGTTGTCGGTGTGTGTGTGTGTGTTGTCGGTGTGTGTGTGTTGTCGGTGCGTGTGTGTGTGTGTGTGTGTTGTCGGTGTGTGTGTGAGTGTGTGTTGTCGGTGTGTGTGTGTGTGTGTTGTCGGTGTGTGTGTGTGTTGTCGGTGTGTGTGTGTGTGTGTGTGTGTGTGTGTTGTCGGTGTGTGTGTGTGTGTTGTCGGTGTGTGTGTGTTGCCGGTGTGTGTGTGTGTGTTGTCGGTGTGTTGTCGGTGTGTGTGTGTGTGTTGTCGGTGTGTGTGTGTGTGTGTTGTCGGTGTGTGTGTGTGTGTTGTCGGTGTGTGTGTGTTGTCGGTGTGTGTGTGTGTGTTGTCGGTGTGTGTGTGTTGTCGGTGCGTGTGTGTGTGTGTTGTCGGTGTGTGTGTGTGTTGTCAGTGTGTGTGTGTGTGTTGTCGGTGTGTGTGTGTGTGTGTTGTCGGTGTGTGTGTGTGTTGTGTGTGTGTGTGTTGTCGGTGTGTGTGTGTGTGTGTGTTGTCGGTGTGTGTGTGTGTGTGTGTCTTGTCGGGGGGGGGGTGTTGTTGTTGTGTGTGTGTGTGTGTGTGGTAGGTGTGTGTGTGTGTTGTCGGTGTGTGTGTGTGTTGTCGGTGTGTGTGTGTGTGTGTGTGTGTGTGTGTTGTCGGTGTGTGTGTGTGTGTTGTCGGTGTGTGTGTGTTGCCGGTGTGTGTGTGTGTGTTGTCGGTGTGTTGTCGGTGTGTGTGTGTGTGTTGTCGGTGTGTGTGTGTGTGTGTTGTCGGTGTGTGTGTGTGTGTTGTCGGTGTGTGTGTGTTGTCGGTGTGTGTGTGTGTGTTGTCGGTGTGTGTGTGTTGTCGGTGCGTGTGTGTGTGTGTTGTCGGTGTGTGTGTGTGTTGTCGGTGTGTGTGTGTGTGTTGTCGGTGTGTGTGTGTGTGTGTTGTCGGTGTGTGTGTGTGTTGTGTGTGTGTGTGTGTGTGTTGTCGGTGTGTGTGTGTGTGTGTGTGTTGTCGGTGTGTGTGTGTGTGTGTGTCTTGTCGGGGGGGGGTGTTGTCGTTGTGTGTGTGTGTGTGTGTGGTAGGTGTGTGTGTGTGTTGTCGGTGTGTGTGTGTGTGTGTGTTGTCGGTGTGTGTGTGTGTTGTCGGTGTGTGTGTGTGTGTGTGTTGTCGGTGTGTGTGTGTGTGTTGTCGGTGTGTGTGTGTGTGTGTTGTCGGTGTGTGTGTGTGTGTGTTGTCAGTGTGTGTGTGTGTGTTGTCGGTGTGTGTGTGTGTGTGTTGTCGGTGTGTGTGTGTGTTGTCGGTGTGTGTGTGTGTGTGTGTTGTCGGGGTGTGTGTGTGTGTTGTCGGTGTGTGTGTGTGTGTCTGTGTGTTGTCGGTGTGTGTGTGTGTGTTGTCGGTGTGTGTGTGTTGCCGGTGTGTGTGTGTGTGTGTGTTGTCGGTGTGTGTGTGTTGCCGGTGTGTGTGTGTGTGTTGTCGGTGTGTTGTCGGTGTGTGTGTGTGTGTTGTCGGTGTGTGTGTGTGTGTTGTCGGTGTGTGTGTGTGTGTTGTCGGTGTGTGTGTGTGTTGTCGGTGTGTGTGTGTGTGTGTGTGTGTTGTCGGTGTGTGTGTGTTGTCGGTGTGTGTGTGTTTCCGGTGTGTGTGTGTGTGTTGTCGGTGTGTTGTCGGTGTGTGTGTGTGTGTTGTCGGTGTGTGTGTGTGTGTGTTGTCGGTGTGTGTGTGTGTGTGTTGTCGGTGTGTGTGTGTTGTCGGTGCGTGTGTGTGTGTGTTGTCGGTGTGTGTGTGTGTTGTCGGTGTGTGTGTGTGTGTTGTCGGTGTGTGTGTGTGTGTGTTGTCGGTGTGTGTGTGTGTTGTGTGTGTGTGTTGTCGGTGTGTGTGTGTGTGTGTGTTGTCGGTGTGTGTGTGTGTGTTGTCGGTGTGTGTGTGTGTTGTCGGTGTGTGTGTGTGTGTTGTCGGTGTGTGTGTGTTGTCGGTGCGTGTGTGTGTGTGTGTGTGTTGTCGGTGTGTGTGTGAGTGTGTGTTGTCGGTGTGTGTGTGTGTGTGTTGTCGGTGTGTGTGTGTGTTGTCGGTGTGTGTGTGTGTGTGTGTGTGTGTGTGTTGTCGGTGTGTGTGTGTGTGTTGTCGGTGTGTGTGTGTTGCCGGTGTGTGTGTGTGTGTTGTCGGTGTGTTGTCGGTGTGTGTGTGTGTGTTGTCGGTGTGTGTGTGTGTGTGTTGTCGGTGTGTGTGTGTGTGTTGTCGGTGTGTGTGTGTTGTCGGTGTGTGTGTGTGTGTTGTCGGTGTGTGTGTGTTGTCGGTGCGTGTGTGTGTGTGTTGTCGGTGTGTGTGTGTGTTGTCAGTGTGTGTGTGTGTGTTGTCGGTGTGTGTGTGTGTGTGTTGTCGGTGTGTGTGTGTGTTGTGTGTGTGTGTGTTGTCGGTGTGTGTGTGTGTGTGTGTTGTCGGTGTGTGTGTGTGTGTGTGTCTTGTCGGGGGGGGGGTGTTGTTGTTGTGTGTGTGTGTGTGTGTGGTAGGTGTGTGTGTGTGTTGTCGGTGTGTGTGTGTGTTGTCGGTGTGTGTGTGTGTGTGTGTGTGTGTGTGTTGTCGGTGTGTGTGTGTGTGTTGTCGGTGTGTGTGTGTTGCCGGTGTGTGTGTGTGTGTTGTCGGTGTGTTGTCGGTGTGTGTGTGTGTGTTGTCGGTGTGTGTGTGTGTGTGTTGTCGGTGTGTGTGTGTGTGTTGTCGGTGTGTGTGTGTTGTCGGTGTGTGTGTGTGTGTTGTCGGTGTGTGTGTGTTGTCGGTGCGTGTGTGTGTGTGTTGTCGGTGTGTGTGTGTGTTGTCGGTGTGTGTGTGTGTGTTGTCGGTGTGTGTGTGTGTGTGTGTTGTCGGTGTGTGTGTGTGTTGTGTGTGTGTGTGTTGTCGGTGTGTGTGTGTGTGTGTGTTGTCGGTGTGTGTGTGTGTGTGTGTCTTGTCGGGGGGGGGGTGTTGTCGTTGTGTGTGTGTGTGTGTGTGGTAGGTGTGTGTGTGTGTTGTCGGTGTGTGTGTGTGTGTGTTGTCGGTGTGTGTGTGTGTTGTCGGTGTGTGTGTGTGTGTGTGTTGTCGGTGTGTGTGTGTGTGTTGTCGGTGTGTGTGTGTGTGTGTTGTCGGTGTGTGTGTGAGTATGTGTTGTCGGTGTGTGTGTGTTGTCGGTGTGTGTGTGTGTGTTGTCGGTGTGTGTGTGTTGTCGGTGCGTGTGTGTGTGTGTTGTCGGTGTGTGTGTGTGTTGTCGGTGTGTGTGTGTGTGTTGTCGGTGTGTGTGTGTGTGTGTTGTCGGTGTGTGTGTGTGTTGTGTGTGTGTGTGTGTGTGTTGTCGGTGTGTGTGTGTGTGTGTGTTGTCGGTGTGTGTGTGTGTGTGTGTGTCTTGTCGGGGGGGGGTGTTGTCGTTGTGTGTGTGTGTGTGTGTGGTAGGTGTGTGTGTGTGTTGTCGGTGTGTGTGTGTGTGTGTTGTCGGTGTGTGTGTGTGTTGTCGGTGTTTGTGTGTGTGTGTGTTGTCGGTGTGTGTGTGTGTGTTGTCGGTGTGTGTGTGTGTGTGTTGTCGGTGTGTGTGTGTGTGTGTTGTCAGTGTGTGTGTGTGTGTTGTCGGTGTGTGTGTGTGTGTGTTGTCGGTGTGTGTGTGTGTTGTCGGTGTGTGTGTGTGTGTGTGTTGTCGGGGTGTGTGTGTGTGTTGTCGGTGTGTGTGTGTGTGTCTGTGTGTTGTCGGTGTGTGTGTGTGTGTTGTCGGTGTGTGTGTGTTGCCGGTGTGTGTGTGTGTGTGTGTTGTCGGTGTGTGTGTGTTGCCGGTATGTGTGTGTGTGTTGTCGGTGTGTTGTCGGTGTGTGTGTGTGTGTTGTCGGTGTGTGTGTGTGTGTTGTCGGTGTGTGTGTGTGTGTTGTCGGTGTGTGTGTGTGTTGTCGGTGTGTGTGTGTGTGTGTGTGTGTTGTCGGTGTGTGTGTGTTGTCGGTGTGTGTGTGTTTCCGGTGTGTGTGTGTGTGTTGTCGGTGTGTTGTCGGTGTGTGTGTGTGTGTTGTCGTTGTGTGTGTGTGTGTGTTGTCGGTGTGTGTGTGTGTGTGTTGTCGGTGTGTGTGTGTTGTCGGTGCGTGTGTGTGTGTGTTGTCGGTGTGTGTGTGTGTTGTCGGTGTGTGTGTGTGTGTTGTCGGTGTGTGTGTGTGTGTGTTGTCGGTGTGTGTGTGTGTTGTGTGTGTGTGTTGTCGGTGTGTGTGTGTGTGTGTGTTGTCGGTGTGTGTGTGTGTGTTGTCGGTGTGTGTGTGTGTTGTCGGTGTGTGTGTGTGTTGTCGGTGTGTGTGTGTTGTCGGTGCGTGTGTGTGTGTGTGTGTGTTGTCGGTGTGTGTGTGAGTGTGTGTTGTCGGTGTGTGTGTGTGTGTGTTGTCGGTGTGTGTGTGTGTTGTCGGTGTGTGTGTGTGTGTGTGTGTGTGTGTGTTGTCGGTGTGTGTGTGTGTGTTGTCGGTGTGTGTGTGTTGCCGGTGTGTGTGTGTGTGTTGTCGGTGTGTTGTCGGTGTGTGTGTGTGTGTTGTCGGTGTGTGTGTGTGTGTGTTGTCGGTGTGTGTGTGTGTGTTGTCGGTGTGTGTGTGTTGTCGGTGTGTGTGTGTGTGTTGTCGGTGTGTGTGTGTTGTCGGTGCGTGTGTGTGTGTGTTGTCGGTGTGTGTGTGTGTTGTCGGTGTGTGTGTGTGTGTTGTCGGTGTGTGTGTGTGTGTGTGTTGTCGGTGTGTGTGTGTGTTGTGTGTGTGTGTGTGTTGTCGGTGTGTGTGTGTGTGTGTGTTGTCGGTGTGTGTGTGTGTGTGTGTCTTGTCGGGGGGGGGGGTGTTGTCGTTGTGTGTGTGTGTGTGTGTGGTAGGTGTGTGTGTGTGTTGTCGGTGTGTGTGTGTGTGTGTTGTCGGTGTGTGTGTGTGTTGTCGGTGTGTGTGTGTGTGTGTGTTGTCGGTGTGTGTGTGTGTGTTGTCGGTGTGTGTGTGTGTGTGTTGTCGGTGTGTGTGTGTGTGTGTTGTCAGTGTGTGTGTGTGTGTTGTCGGTGTGTGTGTGTGTGTGTTGTCGGTGTGTGTGTGTGTTGTCGGTGTGTGTGTGTGTGTGTGTTGTCGGTGTGTGTGTGTGTTGTCGGTGTGTGTGTGTGTGTCTGTGTGTTGTCGGTGTGTGTGTGTGTGTTGTCGGTGTGTGTGTGTTGCCGGTGTGTGTGTGTGTGTGTGTTGTCGGTGTGTGTGTGTTGCCGGTGTGTGTGTGTGTGTTGTCGGTGTGTTGTCGGTGTGTGTGTGTGTGTTGTCGGTGTGTGTGTGTGTGTTGTCGGTGTGTGTGTGTGTTGTCGGTGTGTGTGTGTGTGTGTGTGTGTGTGTTGTCGGTGTGTGTGTGTGTTGTCGGTGTGTGTGTGTTGCCGGTGTGTGTGTGTGTGTGTTATTGGTGTGTTGTCGGTGTGTGTGTGTGTGTTGTCGGTGTGTGTGTGTGTGTGTTGTCGGTGTGTGTGTGTGTGTGTTGTCGGTGTGTGTGTGTTGTCGGTGCGTGTGTGTGTGTGTTGTCGGTGTGTGTGTGTGTTGTGTGTGTGTGTGTGTTGTCGGTGTGTGTGTGTGTGTGTGTGTTGTCGGTGTGTGTGTGTGTGTGTCTTGTCGGGGGGGGGTGTTGTCGTTGTGTGTGTGTGTGTGTGTGGTAGGTGTGTGTGTGTGTTGTCGGTGTGTGTGTGTGTGTGTTGTCGGTGTGTGAGTGTGTTGTCGGTGTGTGTGTGTGTGTTGTTGGTGTGTGTGTGTGTGTGTGTTGTCGGTGTGTGTGTGTGTTGTCGGTGTGTGTGTTGTCGGTGTGTGTGTGTGTGTTGTCGGTGTGTGTGTGTGTTGTCGGTGTGTGTGTGTGTGTGTTGTCGGTGTGTGTGTGTGTCTGTGTTGTCGGTGTGTGTGTGTGTGTGTTGTCGGTGTGTGTGTGTGTGTGTGTTGTCTGTGTGTGTGTGTGTTGTCGGTGTGTGTGTGTGTTGTCGGTGTGTGTGTGTGTGTGTGTTGTCGGTGTTTGTGTGTGTGTTGTCAGTGTGTGTGTGTGTGTTGTCGGTGTGTGTGTGTGTGTGTGTTGTCGGTGTGTGTGTGTGTCTGTGTTGTCGGTGTGTGTGTGTGTGTGTTGTCGGTGTGTGTGTGTGTTGTCGGTGTGTGTGAGTGTGTTGCTGGTGTGTGTGTGTGTGTGTGTGTTGTCGGTGTGTGTGTGTGTGTTGTCGGTGTGTGTGTGTGTGTTGTCGGTGTGTGTGTGTGTGTGTTGTCGGTGTGTGTGTGTGTGTGTTGTCAGTGTGTGTGTGTGTGTGTTGTCGGTGTGTGTGTGTGTGTGTTGTAGGTGTGTGTGTGTGTTGTCGGTGTGTGTGTGTGTGTGTGTGTGTGTGTGTGTGTTGTCGGTGTGTGTGTGTGTTGTCGGTGTGTGTGTGTGTTGTCGGTGTGTGTGTGTGTGTGTGTTGTCAGTGTGTGTGTGTGTGTCTTGTCAGTGTGTGTGTGTGTGTGTTGTCGGTGTGTGTGTGTTTATGTGTTGTCGGTGTGTGTGTGTGTGTGTGTGTTGTCGGTGTGTGTGTGTGTTGTCGGTGTGTGTGTGTGTGTTGTCGGTGTGTGTGTGTGTGTGTGTGTGTGTGTGTGTGTGTGTTGTCGGTGTGTGTGTGTGTGTGTTGTCGGTGTGTGTGTGTGTGTGTGTGTGTGTTGTCGGTGTGTGTGTGTGTGTTGTCGGTGTGTGTGTGTGTGTGTTGTCGTGTGTGTGTGTGTTGTGTGTGTGTGTGTTGTCGGTGTGTGTGTGTGTGTTGTCGGTGTGTGTGTGTGTGTGTTGTCGTGTGTGTGTGTGTTGTGTGTGTGTGTGTTGTCGGTGTGTGTGTGTGTGTGTGTTGTCGGTGTGTGTGTGTGTTGTCGGTGTGTGTGTGTGTGTGTGTGTGTGTGTGTGTGTTGTCGGTGTGTGTGTGTGTGTGTTGTCGGTGTGTGTGTGTGTCTGTTGTCGGTGTGTGTGTGTGTGTGTGTTGTCGGTGTGTGTGTGTGTGTTGTGTGTGTGTGTGTTGTCGGTGTGTGTGTGTGTGTGTTGTCGGTGTGTGTGTGTGTGTGTGTTGTCGGTGTGTGTGTGTGTGTGTTGTCGGTGTGTGTGTGTGTGTGTTGTCGGTGTGTGTGTGTGTTGTGTGTGTGTGTGTTGTCGGTGTGTGTGTGTGTGTGTTGTCGGTGTGTGTGTGTGTGTGTTGTCGGTGTGTGTGTGTCTGTGTGTGTGTGTGTGTGTGTTGTCGGTGTGTATGTGTGTGTTGTCGGTGTGTATGTGTGTGTGTTGTCGGTGGTGTGTGTGTGTGTGTTGTCGGTGTGTGTGTGTGTGTGTGTGTTGTCGGTGTGTGTGTGTGTGTGTTGTCGGTGTGTGTATGTGTGTTGTCGGTGTGTGTGTGTGTTGTGTGTGTGTGTGTTGTCGGTGTGTGTGTGTGTGTGTTGTCGGTGTGTGTGTGTGTGTGTTGTCGGTGTGTGTGTGTGTGTGTGTGTGTGTGTGTTGTCAGTGTGTGTGTGTGTGTTGTGTGTGTGTGTGTTGTCGGTGTGTGTGTGTGTGTGTTGTCGGTGTGTGTGTGTGTGTGTTGTCGGTGTGTGTGTGTGTGTGTGTGTTGTCGGTGTGTGTGTGTGTGTGTGTGTGTTGTCGGTGTGTGTGTGTTGTCGGTGTGTTGTCGGTGTGTGTGTGTGTGTGTGTTGTCGGTGTGTGTGTGTGTGTTGTCGGTGTGTGTGTGTGTGTGTGTGTTGTCGGTGTGTGTGTGTGTTGTGTGTGTGTGTGTGTGTTGTCGGTGTGTGTGTGTGTGTGTTGTCGGTGTGTGTGTGTGTGTGTGTGTATTGTCGGTGTGTGTGTGTTGTCGTTGTGTGTGTGTGTGTGTGGTAGGTGTGTGTGTGTGTTGTCGGTGTGTGTGTGTGTGTGTTGTCGGTGTGTGTGTGTGTTGTCGGTGTGTGTGTGTGTGTTGTCGGTGTGTTGTCGGTGTGTGTGTGTTGTCGGTGTGTGTGTGTGTGTGTTGTCGGTGTGTGTGTGTGTGTGTGTTGTCGGTGTGTGTGTGTGTGTTGTTGGTGTGTGTGTGTGTGTGTGTGTGTGTTGTCGGTGTGTGTGTGTGTGTTGTCGGTGTGTGTGTGTGTGTGTTGTCGGTGTGTGTGTGTGTGTGTGTTTTCGGTGTGTGTGTGTGTGTTGTCGGTGTGTGTGTGTGTGTGTGTGTGTGTGTGTGTGTGTTGTCGGTGTGTGTGTGAGTGTGTGTTGTCGGTGTGTGTGTGTGTGTGTGTTGTCGGTGTGTGTGTGTGTTGTCGGTGTGTGTGTGTGTGTGTGTTGTCGGTGTGTGTGTGTGTGTGTGTTGTCGGTGTGTGTGTGTTGTCGGTGTGTGTGTGTGTTGTCGGTGTGTGTGTGTGTGTGTTGTCGGTGTGTGTGTGTTGTCGGTGCGTGTGTGTGTGTGTTGTCGGTGTGTGTGTGTGTTGTCGGTGTGTGTGTGTGTGTTGTCGGTGTGTGTGTGTGTGTGTGTTGTCGGTGTGTGTGTGTGTTGTGTGTGTGTGTGTGTTGTCGGTGTGTGTGTGTGTTGTCGGTGTGTGTGTGTGTGTGTGTGTATTGTCGGTGTGTGTGTGTTGTCGTTGTGTGTGTGTGTGTGTGTGGTAGGTGTGTGTGTGTGTTGTCGGTGTGTGTGTGTGTTGTCGGTGTGTGTGTGTGTTGTCGGTGTGTGTGTGTGTGTTGTCGGTGTGTTGTCGGTGTGTGTGTGTGTGTTGTCGGTGTGTGTGTGTGTGTGTTGTCGGTGTGTGTGTGTGTGTGTGTTGTCGGTGTGTGTGTGTGTGTTGTTGGTGTGTGTGTGTGTGTGTGTGTGTGTGTTGTCGGTGTGTGTGTGTTGTCGGTGTGTGTGTGTGTGTGTTGTCGGTGTGTGTGTGTGTGTGTGTTGTCGGTGTGTGTGTGTGTGTTGTCGGTGTGTGTGTGTGTGTGTGTGTGTGTGTGTGTGTGTGTTGTCGGTGTGTGTGTGAGTGTGTGTTGTCGGTGTGTGTGTGTGTGTGTGTTGTCGGTGTGTGTGTGTGTTGTCGGTGTGTGTGTGTGTGTGTGTTGTCGGTGTGTGTGTGTGTGTGTGTGTTGTCGGTGTGTGTGTGTTGTCGGTGTGTGTGTGTGTGTTGTCGGTGTGTTGTCGGTGTGTGTGTGTGTGTTGTCGGTGTGTGTGTGTGTGTTGTCGGTGTGTGTGTGTGTTGTGTGTGTGTGTGTGTTGTCGGTGTGTGTGTGTGTTGTCGGTGTGTGTGTGTGTGTGTGTGTGTATTGTCGGTGTGTGTGTGTTGTCGTTGTGTGTGTGTGTGTGTGTGTGGTAGGTGTGTGTGTGTGTTGTCGGTGTGTGTGTGTGTTGTCGGTGTGTTGTCGGTGTGTGTGTGTGTGTTGTCGGTGTGTGTGTGTGTGTGTTGTCGGTGTGTGTGTGTGTGTGTGTTGTCGGTGTGTGTGTGTGTGTTGTTGGTGTGTGTGTGTGTGTGTGTGTGTGTTGTCGGTGTGTGTGTGTGTGTTGTCGGTGTGTGTGTGTGTGTGTGTTGTCGGTGTGTGTGTGTGTGTGTGTTGTCGGTGTGTGTGTGTGTGTTGTCGGTGTGTGTGTGTGTGTGTGTGTGTGTGTGTGTTGTCGGTGTGTGTGTGAGTGTGTGTTGTCGGTGTGTGTGTGTGTGTGTGTGTGTTGTCGGTGTGTGTGTGTGTTGTCGGTGTGTGTGTGTGTGTGTGTTGTCGGTGTGTGTGTGTGTGTGTGTGTTGTCGGTGTGTGTGTGTTGTCGGTGTGTGTGTGTGTGTTGTCGGTGTGTTGTCGGTGTGTGTGTGTGTGTTGTCGGTGTGTGTGTGTGTTGTCGGTGTGTGTGTGTGTGTGTTGTCGGTGTGTGTGTGTTGTCGGTGCGTGTGTGTGTGTGTTGTCGGTGTGTGTGTGTGTTGTCGGTGTGTGTGTGTGTGTTGTCGGTGTGTGTGTGTGTGTGTGTTGTCGGTGTGTGTGTGTGTTGTGTGTGTGTGTTGTCGGTGTGTGTGTGTGTTGTCGGTGTGTGTGTGTGTGTGTCTTGTCGGTGTGTGTGTGTTGTCGTTGTGTGTGTGTGTGTGTGTGTGTGGTAGGTGTGTGTGTGTGTTGTCGGTGTGTGTGTGTGTGTGTTGTCGGTGTGTGTGTGTGTTGTCGGTGTGTGTGTGTGTGTTGTCGGTGTGTGTGTGTGTGTTGTCGGTGTGTGTGTGTTGTCGGTGTGTGTGTGTGTCTGTGTTGTCGGTGTGTGTGTGTGTGTGTGTGTTGTCGGTGTGTGTGTGTGTGTGTGTTTTCTGTGTGTGTGTGTGTTGTCGGTGTGTGTGTGTGTTGTCGGTGTGTGTGTGTGTGTGTGTTGTCGGTGTGTGTGTGTGTGTTGTCAGTGTGTGTGTGTGTGTTGTCGGTGTGTGTGTGTGTGTTGTCGGTGTGTGTGTGTGTCTGTGTTGTCGGTGTGTGTGTGTGTGTTGTCGGTGTGTGTGTGTGTGTGTTGTCGGTGTGTGTGAGTGTGTTGCTGGTGTGTGTGTGTGTGTGTGTGTGTTGTCGGTGTGTGTGTGTGTGTTGTCGGTGTGTGTGTGTTGTCGGTGTGTGTGTGTGTGTTGTCGGTGTGTGTGTGTGTGTGTGTTGTCAGTGTGTGTGTGTGTGTGTTGTCGGTGTGTATGTGAGTGTGTTGTCGGTGTGTGTGTGTGTGTGTTGTCGGTGTGTGTGTGTGTGTGTGTGTGTGTTGTCGGTGTGTGTGTGTGTGTGTTGTCGGTGTGTGTGTGTGTTGTCGGTGTGTGTGTGTGTGTGTGTGTGTTGTCAGTGTGTGTGTGTGTGTCTTGTCAGTGTGTGTGTGTGTGTGTTGTCGGTGTGTGTGTGTTTATGTGTTGTCGGTGTGTGTGTGTGTGTGTGTGTGTGTTGTCGGTGTGTGTGTGTGTTGTCGGTGTGTGTGTGTTGTCGGTGTGTGTGTGTGTGTGTGTGTGTTGTCGGTGTGTGTGTGTGTGTGTTGTCGGTGTGTGTGCGTGTGTGTGTGTGTGTGTTGTCGGTGTGTGTGTGTGTGTTGTCGGTGTGTGTGTGTGTGTGTTGTCGTGTGTGTGTGTGTTGTGTGTGTGTGTGTTGTCAGTGTGTGTGTGTGTGTGTGTTGTCGGTGTGTGTGTGTGTGTTGTCGGTGTGTGTGTGTGTGTGTGTTGTCGGTGTGTGTGTGTGTGTTGTCGGTGTGTGTGTGTGTGTGTGTGTGTGTGTGTGTGTGTGTTGTCGGTGTGTGTGTGAGTGTGTGTTGTCGGTGTGTGTGTGTGTGTGTGTGTGTTGTCGGTGTGTGTGTGTGTTGTCG